>NC_037680.1:107720726-107976280 GCF_003255815.1 Theropithecus gelada
CCTACTATAGTAGCAAACAAGACCAGCAAATTTCCTGCCCAAAGCAAAGAGTTCATTGGGGAATCTAGAAGGGGAACAAGCAGTCAGACAAATAAGTATATAAAGTAAAAGAATGAGAAATGTTTTTAAAAAAATAAAGCAGAGTAATAAATGCATCTTATTTTGCATCCCAGTGCACACATACATATAGATGTAATTTAAGCTTTATGAAACCAATACTTACCTTACTACTTGTGATATAACTCTGTTGTTTTTAAATTGTATTTTTTATTTTTTTAATTTGCTAATCACACTTCATTAAATTGATTTTATTACGCAGTGGGAAGTCACAGCTCACTTTTTGAGAAACATTCCTGTAGCTTTCAGTGTGCTAATTTATGTTGAAGGCCTTTTACAAGGTGAAGTCTCAAATATTGGGGGTACTTTAGAGAATCACCAAGTAAACACATAGAGCCTGGATCAAAGTTGTCTCATAGGGATAGCATCAGACAGATGTAACAGCACTCAATGCTTGAGTCACTCAGAGCTGTGTTGTGTTTCCTGGCCAGCAATTAAGTGTAGGCAGTAAGTCATGAGGCAGTCTAGTAGCAAGGTAAAAAGCAGAAAGACTTCAGCAGACACATTTGGAAAACATAGCTACTTAGTGTATGGACAGTTGTATATCTTTTATAGTAATTAACAGCATCACTTTATTATAGTGTACTATGTTCATATAATGCTGATTCTGAGTACCACTAAATATTGTTTTTAATACATTTTTTATGATGATGTGAAAATATGTAATTCTTTTAAGATTTTCATCTAAAATGGTTTAAAATTCTTTTTATTGTTTAAGAGGTTTAAATAATTGTCTTCTTAGATTGACTAAAGAAGCAAGATTAAAATAATTCAATATGTAAATAAACATAATATCCAATAACTAGATAACATTGTATCTTTATCTCTTTCAGAATGATGTCCCAGGAATGTTAGCTTATAGCCTTAAGCTCTGTATGTCTTTAATGCAGAATAAACAGTTTCGGAATAAAGTACTAAGAGTTCTAGTTAAAATCTACATGAACTTGGAGAAACCTGATTTCATCAATGTTTGTCAGGTAATGATATTACATTATGTTTCATTGCATTGCTCCACGCTGTACTGTGTTACACCACTTCACATTTCATTACTTTATATTACTATAATGACTTTATACATGTATCTCAATTGATCTTCACAGCAGCCCTGTAAAGATAAGGTATGTGCTTTATATTCCTTTTTATTAATAAACTAAATCTCACAACACTAAAAAGCTATTTTGTTGTAACACATTCTTTCTATGTATTTTTTCTTTTGAAAATAATCCAATCATTTAAGGAAATTTTTAGAAATAAAGAGGGTTTTTTAAAAAGCTAGAAGAAAAGATTAAAGTAGTACCTATGCTATACTATGTTGTTCTAAAGAGAATTCAAAGTGTATAAATTATGTATGGTTTCATTACCCATACACAACAAAATAGTTGGGTATCTTTATTTCTTTCTATATATGAATTTGCTTACCCATAAAAAGAATTTCAGATGGTACAGAAAATACGTAAAATGAAAAGTAAAGCTTCCCTTTCCCATCATTTGGGCTTTTTCCCAAAGGTAAGACATAGATATTTTTCCCTACTTATTTGCACGTAGATCTGTTGCATTCTTTTAATGACTGTATTGTATTTTATTGACTGGAGGTGTGCATGGGTTTACTTTTTAACAATTGGTATATTGTATACATTTTTTGTATTCTGTTTAGGGCATAGCATTTTATTTTACATTTTGTTATTAACTATAATGTGCTCCTGTGTATTTTCATCCTCTAGGCTTTAAAAATTTAGATTAAAACACTGTTTTTTACAATGCCTTTTAAAGCAAATTTGAAACAAAACACTAGAAGAAGAAATATCCATGTTTAAATCACCCAAAGTCAACTTACTATTCTAACTTGATTTTTTACATCACCCAAAGTCAATTTAGTATTTAATAGTGTATTTCCTTTCAGTTTTCTCTACGTAGGTTTTTGGAGTTTTGTTGTTTCTAAATATTTTTCATAGTTTTTTTAAAACTCACATGAAAAATAGTAGTTCCCTGCCCTCTTCCTGTCTGTATTTCAGTTTTATTCCTTAGAGGCAATTTTATTTCTTTCAGCTGTTTTATTCCTTATCCTTTTATTATTTTAAAAAACTTTATTGTTCATTTTTAAAAGAATATCTTTTTGAGCAGATAATATTTTCATGTGATTTCAAATTCAAAAAGAATTATGGGGTATACAATGAAGTCTTCCTATTACTTGGCTCCAGCTACCAAGTTCTTTTCTCTGTGGATAAACAAGATTAATTGTATATAGCCTTTAACATTTTTCCGTGTTCTAACTCTTCGTAGACTCTTCTTCTCTTCCTTGATTGTTGTAATCATTCAGTGTACGTACTTTGCCTTACTTAATCATTTCCCTATTGTTGACCACTTATTTTGTTTCTATTATTTCCTGTTCTTAATTTATAATAACTTTGATTAATGTGTTTATTTTGAAGTTGAGTTACTTGCTGCCTAAGAGAACAAGAAAATTTAAATTGAGTTTTTAAAAGAAAAATTCTAACTTTCTTGGATAATTTTGTTAAAACAATGGCAGATCATAAGAATAGTAAGAGAAATGCTTCAACATGGTAATTTTAGTGTCTCATGACCTGGCCCAACACAACACAATGTATGTTAAATCAATGAGTAACTTCCATAACATATGGTAAGGCAAAAAATACAAATTAAGGAGCACTTAGGTATAAGTTATGGATAAGATTTAAAGAAGCCAGGATTCATTCAACAACCCCTTTAAGTACCTTGTAGATGAAATTTTTAATTATTAAATAATTTTAAAACTTTCTTTTTCCATTTCAGTGCTTAATTTTCTTAGATGATCCTCAGGCTGTGAGTGATATCTTAGAGAAGCTGGTAAAGGAAGACAACCTCCTGATGGCATATCAGATTTGTTTTGATTTGTATGAAAGTGCTAGCCAGCAGTTTTTGTCATCTGTAATCCAGAATCTTCGAACTGTTGGCACCCCTATTGCTTCTGTGCCTGGATCCACCAATACGGGTACTGTTCCGGGATCAGAGAAAGACAGGTATAAGTACCTTTTTCTGCATGAAAACTAATTGAATAATCTTTATTTCATTTTGGGGACAGGTAGAATATTTATAGGAAGCATATTCTAAGAATAAATTTTGCCACTAGCTTTCATAGATTGTAAATTCATATTAGGCTATTGCTCTGTTTTGTACTGTGCTGGGCGTGGTAAGGAAAACTGAAGAAATTGACCCTTCTAGAAAGAAATAGAAGTGATTATCTCATAGGGAGGACCTACCAGACAACATGTGTACTATTTAATCAAGTAAATTTAAAAACTCAGATGGGTTAGGTCAGGGCTACCTTTTAGATATTTGGGTTAGATATATCTGCGTTAGATATTTAGAAAGTAAGGAACATTCTCAGCTTTTTCTGCTTTTATTAGAACTAAATACACAGATTTCTATAGTATTAGCAATTTGCATTCTGTACAAATTGATATGATATTAAAATTTTATTTTTCTGTATTTTACACATTTAGATCACTTACTAAAAACATCTGTGTGTCTTAGTTATGCCTGTTTATGCCAGCAGCCCCGTAGCCCACTCCTTCACTGGATATCCGTTGTCTGAGAACTTCTTTCATCTGCCACTCAGCCAGGGTCTGTGGTTCATACCCGGCAAGTGATTACTTCTTTTACATTTTTTCCTATACCTAACATTTCAACAATGTTGACAGCATCTTCAGGAGTAGATTCCATCTCAAGAAACTACTTTCTTTGCTCATCCCTAAGAAACAACTCCTCAGCCATTGATGTTTTATCATTAGACTGCAGCAATTCAGTCACATCTTCAGATTCCACTTCTAATTCTAGTTCTTTCACTATTTTCACCACATTTGCAATTCCTCCCTCCACTAAAGTCTTGAACCCCTCAAAGTCATCCATGAGGGATGGAATCAACTTCTTCTATACTCCTATTAATGTCGATATTTTGGCCTCCTCCTGTGAACCATGAATGTTCCTTTTTTCGTTTTTTTTTTCTTTTGAGGCTGTCTTGCTTTGTTGCCCATGCTACAGTGCAGTGGTGCAATCTCGGCTCACGACTTACTGCAACATCTGCCTCCCAGGTTCAAGCGATTCTCATGCCTTAGCCTGCTGAGCTGGGATTACAGGTGTGGGCCACCACATCTGGCAAATTTTTGTACTTTTAATAGAGACAGAGTTTTACCATGTTAGCCAGGCTGGTCTTGAACTCCTGACCTTAGATAATCCACCCATCTCAGGTGTGAGCCATAAATGTTCTTAATGGCGTCTGGAATGGTGAATCCTTCCCAGAAGATTTTCAATTTACCTTGCCCAGATCCATCAGAGGAATCACTTTCTATGGCGGCTATAGTCTCAAGAAATGACTTAAATTATATGACTTGAAAGTAAAAATTACTCCTCGATCCATGAACTGTAGACTTGATGTTGTGTTAGCAGGCATAAAAATAACATTAATCTTCTTGTACAACTCCATCAGAACCCATGGGGGATCAGGTGCATTGTCCATGAACAGTAATATTTTGAAAGGAATCTTTTTTCTGAACAGTAGGTCTCAACAGTGGGCTTCAAATATTTAGTATAACACTCTGTAAACAGATGTGCTGTCATCCAGGCTTTGTTGTTTCATTTACTGAGCAGAGAATAGCTTTAGCATAATTCTTAAGGGCCCTAGCATTTTCAGAATGATACACGAGCATTGGCTTCAACTTAAAGTCACCTGCTGCATTAGCTTCTGACAAGAACAGCCTGTCTTCTGAAGCTGTGAAACCAGGAACTGACTTCTCTCTAGCTATGAAAGTCCTAGATGGCATCTTCTTCAAATAGAAGGCTATTCTGTCTACATGGAAAATCTGTTTTTAGTGTAGCCACCTTCATCAATGATCTTAGCTAGATCTTCCCGGTAACTTGCTGTAGCTTCTGCATCAGCACTTGCTGCCTCTCCTTGCACCTCCATGTTATGGAGACGGCTTCTTTCCTCAAACTTCATGAACCAAGCTCTCTGCTAGCTTCAAACTTTTCTTCTGCAGCTTCCTCACCTCTCTCAGCCTTTCCAGAACTGAAGAGTTAAGGTCTTGCTCTGGATTAGGCTTTGGCTTCAGGGAAGGTTTTGGCTGCTTTGATCTTCTCTCCAGAGCACAACTTTTTCCTTATCAACAATAAGGCTGTTGTGCTTTCTTATCATTTATGTGTCCACTGATGTAGCACTGTTAATTTTCTCCAAGAACTTTTTCTTTGCGTTCACAACTTGGCTGTCTGTGATGCAAGAGGCCTACCTTTGGCCTGTATCGACTTTTGACATGCCTTCCTCACTAAGCTTTAGCACTTCTAGTTTTTGATTTAAAGTGAGAAATGTGGGACTCTCTCTTTCACTTAAGCACTCAGAGGCCATTGTAGGGTTATTAATTGGCCTAATTTCAATACTGTTGTGTCTCAGGGAATAGGGAGTCCCAAGGAGAGGGACAGAGATGGAGGAATGATCGGTGTGTGGAGCAGTGAGAACACACACATTTTTGAGTTTGCTGTTTTATATGGGCGTGGTTCGTGGTGTCCCAAAACAACTGCAATGGTAATATCAAAGATCACTGATGACAGATTACCATAACAGATATAATGATAATTAAGAAGTTTTAAATATTACAAGGATAACTAAAATGTAACAGAAAGACAAAGTGATCACATACTCTTAGAAAAGCGGCTCCAATAGACTTCCTTGAAGGGCAGTAAAACAAAGGTATGCCTGTATTTGTTTTTCTTTTTTTTTCTTTTGAGACGGAGTCTCGCTCTGTTGCCTAGGCTGCAGTGCAGTGGCCAGATCTTAGCTCACTGCAAGCTCCGCCTCCCGGGTTTATGCCATTCTCCTGCCTCAGCCTCCCGAGTAGCTGGGACTACAGGCACCTGCCACCTCGCCCAGCTAGTTTTTTGTATTTTTTAGTAGAGACAGGGTTTCACCATGTTAGCCAGGATGGTCTCGATCTCCTGACCTCGTGATCCGCCCGTCTCGGCCTCCCAAAGTGCTGGGATTACAGGCTTGAGCCACCGCGCCTGGCCTATATTTGTTTTTCTTTATATCACTACCTCATTCCTTCTTACTAAAACTATGGTAAGTCTTGCAACCAGGTATTGTAAGACCTACAATTTTGATTCTTTTTTCTTTTTCAAGATTCTTTGGGCTATTGTAGATTTTTTGCGTTATATAAGTCTGTGGGTGTTCTGATTGGGATTGTGTTGAATATCTTTAATTTGGGGCACATTGAAATCCTGATAATATTGAATATTGTAATCCAGGAATATGGTGATCTTTTTCATTTACTTAGGTTTTTTATTTTTTTTCTCGGTAGTGTTTTGTAGATTGAGTGCAGAGGTTTTACACATCTTTTCTTAAATTAATTTTCTTATATCCCTAAGTATAATTTGTTTTTTGATGCTGTTGTGAAGTGGTATTTTAAAATTTCTATTTTTTTTTTGTTGGTAGTATATAGAAATATAATTGAGTTTTATATACTAATATTGAATCTTATGACCCTGATAAAATCATTTATATTTATAGCTTTATAAATGATTTTTTTTTTTTTTTTTTTTTTTTTTTTTTGAGACGGAGTCTGGCTCTGTTGCCCAGGCTGGAGTGCAGTGGCTGGATCTCAGCTCACTGCAAGCCCCGCCTCCCGGGTTCACGCCATTCTCCTGCCTCAGCCTCCCGAGTAGCTGGGACTACAGGCGCCCGCCACCTCGCCCGGCTAATTTTTTTTTGTATTTTAGTAGAGACGGGGTTTCACCGTGTTAGCCAGGATGGTCTCGATCTCCTGAACTCGTGATCCGCCCGTCTCAGCCTCCCAAAGTGCTGGGATTACAGGCTTGAGCCACCACGCCCAGCCTATAAATGATTTTTTTAAGTAAATTTTTTAAAGTAGATCCTTTTATAGAATTTTCTTTATTGGCATCTTTGTCATCTGCAGTTAGAGACCATTTTACTCCTTCCTTTGTAATCTTTATACCTTTTCCCTCTCTGTTTTTTTCTGAATTGGCTGGGATTCCCAATACATTATAGAAGTGATAAGAGGCAGCATCTTTACTTTTTTCTCAATCTTAGGGGGATATAATTTATTTATTTATTTATTTTCGAGACAGAGTCTCAGTCTTGTCACCTAGTCTGTAGTACAGTGGCACGATCTCAGTTTACTGCACCTCCTGGGTTCAAGCAATTCTCCTGCCTCAGCCTCCTGAGTAGCTGGGACTACAGGCGCAGGCCACCATGCCCGGCTAATTTTTATATTATTAGTTGAGACGGAGTTTCACCATGTTGGCCAGGCTGGTCTCGAACTCCTGACCTCAGGTGATCTGCTAGCCTCAGCCTCCCAAAGTTCTGGGATTACAGGTGTGAGCCATGGCACCTGGCCTATTTATTTATTTTTGATTTAACAAGTTTTCTTTCTTCTTGCCTTCTCCTTTTCTTAAGGTTTATGTGTGGTGGTTACAAGTTCCTTCTGAGTTAATCTTCATTTCTGAAATGATTTTTTTTCTCTTTTATTTTTCATTTTCCCTAGTTCTGTCATGTTAATTTCTGAGTTTTTGTAATTCTAATATGTAATATTCTGGTATATTTTATATAATTTTCCTAATTTCTCTTGTTTTGAAATAACTTTTTTCTAATATTTTATGAGTTTACTTTGATGCTTTTCTGTAGCTTATTTTTACTAAAATTAGTTATTCTAAACTTTTCCAAAGGAGGCTTGTTTAGGATAGTTTTTCCAATTTTACTGCCCTCTAGTATTTCCTCTTCTGTTGCTTTTGTGGAGTACTATACAAAATTATGGCTTTTGTTTTAGGATCTCCTGGCTCTGTTTCCTTTCTCCATTGCCCAGGCTAGAGTGCAGTAGTGCGATCATAGCTCACTGTAACCTTGAACTCCTAGGCTCAAGTAGTCCTCCCGTTTCAGCCTCCGGAGTAGCTGGGATTACAGGCACTCACTACTATACCTGGTTCATTATTTTAATTATTTTGTGGAGACAAGGGTCTCATTGTGTTGCCCAGGCTTATTGGTACCTTCTTTATCTTTGTCCCTGCCTTTTTAACTTGGATTCTCTGCCCAGCATTTTTTCCTCAGTATGGTGCTTTGACCTACAAGGGAGTGTTGGCTGATTAGATTTAAGAGTAGTTGGGGTCTCAACCCCTTCTTTTCAAGCCCATTTTGTAACTGGTGGTGATTTTACTTTACCTGACTGTGTTTTGTGAATGAAGGAGGTATTTTGTCACCTGTTCTTATTGTATTTGTTGTCCATGGTTTTGCTAACCTAGTTACTTTGTATGTTTTTATTATTTGGAGGAAATTTAATAACTGGATTGCCTCCATCTTAGAGATGTGTAGAATTTTTTATTTCTTAGTGGTAATACTTAAGTAAACATTATTTTCTTGCAAAATATTCAATTTGGACATGGTTCAGATCTGTGGTATAAACAAATTGTACTTCTCTTTAGAAAAAATTATTGATTGTTGGTTCTTTTCATTTCAGTGACTCGATGGAAACAGAAGAAAAGACAGGCAGTGCATTTGTAGGAAAGACACCAGAAGCAGTGAGTATGCTTTTTTTTTTTTTCCCCTTTGAGACAGGGTCTTGATCTGTCACCCAGGCTAGCATGCAATGGCACAGTCTTGGCTCACTACAACCTCTGCCTGCCAGGCTCAAGCTGTCCTCCCACCTTTGCCTCCCAAGTAAGTAGCTGGGATTGCAGGCGTGCACCACCATGCTTGGCTAATTTTTGTATTTTTTGTAGAGACGGGGTTCGCTGTGTTGCCCAGGCTGGTCATGAACTCCTGAGCTCAAGCAATCCATTTGCCTTGGCCTCCCAGAGTGCTGGGATCACAGGCATGAGCCACCGAGCCAAGCCACAATGCCCAGTGAGTGTGCTTTTTGAAGTCGAGATTATTACTTAATATATATTTCCATAGGATACTGTAAATTTTTTTTTTTTTTTTTTTTTTGAGACGGAGTCTTGCTCTGTCGCCCGGGCTGGAGTGCAGTGGCCAGATCTCAGCTCACTGCAAGTTCCGCCTCCCAGGTTTACACCATTCTCCTGCCTTAGCCTCCCAAGTAGCTGGGACTACAGGCGCCCTCCACCTCACCCGGCTAGTTTTTTTTTTTTTTATTTTTTAGTAGAGACGGGGTTTCACCGTGTTAGCCAGGATGGTCTCAATCTCCTGACCTCGTGATCTGCCCGTCTCGGCCTCCCAAAGTGCTGGGATTACAGGCTTGAGCCACTGCGCCCGGCCTGTAAATTCTTTTAAGTATGTATTATATACCTGCTTTTATTAAAGTGTATTGTTAAGTTTGATACCAAAGTCATTTTATAAAAACGAATTTCTGTAAAGATTAAAGTTTTAAAAATTGGTCCCAAAAAAACATTTAGAAGAAATCAAATCCTTAGATCCTTACTTCAGGCAGAAGTTATTTCTGTCTGAAACAACTCCAAATTAGCTGTCACAAAGTGAGAAAAAGGTATGGTCTCTAGCAAATGGCAACATATATGGGAGGGAGGTTAATTGTTTTTGTTGTTTTTAATGTTTGTGGTGTATTGGAAGGGTAGGGTAAATATTACAGCGGTGGTCTGTTAGATGTAAATGCTTCCTGTATCAGGACTTTTGGTTCCTGATGCTCAGGTATATAAACTTCAGCTGTTCTTCGTCTGGTTGGAAAGTTGTGTTGGTGGCATGGTAGTTCATACATAAAATCAAGGCTGGGTGCTATGGTTCATGCATGTAATCCCAGCACTTTGGGAGGCCGATGTGGGTGGATCACCTGAGGTCAGGAGTTCGAAACTAGCCTGGCCAACATGGCAAAACCCCGTCTCTACTAAAAATACAAAAATTAACTGAGCATGGTGGCATACACCTTTAATCCCAGGTACTCGGGAGAATCGCTTGAGCTTGGGAAGTAGAGGTTGCAGTGAGCCAAGATTGCACCACTATACTCCATGTATATATATATGTTGATTATTCAGTTTTCTCAATTTCAAGGAGGAAGTTTCTCAATTAAAATATAAATGGACTCATTTAATGAAAAGTAATTTTCCTGCATGTCATCAGTAATTATTCTTTCCCAGTTTTTTTGAATATTTAAACATTTTATGTTGAAAGCCAGTGGGGGATGAATTGTATTCTTCCATCGAGCTAGTGTGTTATCTCAGTAGCATCTAATAAAGAAATAAATTATCCTTTCTCTTAAAATGGACTGCTTGAATTTCACTGGTTTAGGGCTGATGAAA
Source organism: Theropithecus gelada (assembly GCF_003255815.1). NCBI lineage: Eukaryota > Metazoa > Chordata > Mammalia > Primates > Cercopithecidae > Theropithecus > Theropithecus gelada. The sequence goes on from NC_037680.1 coordinate 107,731,107, forward strand.
CAAGTTGGATTAGTGGATTATAGTAATACTGTTTATGAGTTTTCATTTTTTTTTGTTTGATTTGGCAGAGTCCAGAGCCTAAGGACCAGACTTTGAAAATGATTAAAATTTTAAGTGGTGAAATGGCTATTGAGTTACATCTGCAGTTCTTAATACGAAACAATAATACAGACCTCATGATTCTAAAAAACACGAAGGTAAGAAATTCATCAATAAGAGAGGGTTTTTATAAATATTTACTTCTTCATTGAATGTAAGTAATTATAATATTTCTTGTTGGATACTTTCTTGTATTTTATTTCTAATTAAGGAAAAAGTAAGTTTTGAAAAAATAGCAATCAATGATCCTTTTGAAGTTGTTGGAAAGGAAGAAAATTAGCAATGATTGAGCTCCAGTTTTTTTTTTGTTTGTTTTTGTTTTTTGTTCTGTTTTTTTTTAGATGGAGTCTCGCTCTGTTGCCCAGGCTGGAGTGCAGTGGTGTGATCTCTGCTCGCCACAAGCTCCGCCTCCCAGGTTCATGCCATTCTCCTGCCTCAGCCTCCTGAGTAGCTGGGATTACAGGCGCCCACCACCATGCCCAGCTAATTTTTTGTATTTTTAGTAGAGACGGGGTTTCACCCTGTTAGCCAGGATGGTCTCGATCTCCTGACCTTGTGATCTGCCCGCCTCAGCCTCCCAAAGTGCTGAGATTACAGGCATGAGCCACCATGCCCGGCCTGAGCTCCTGTTTTTATGTTTGTCTCTTGTTGGGAAGCTTAGTTAACTCATTTTTTCATTTTTAATGTATACATGGAGCAGTTAGACAAATAGCACAATCAGAATATTAATATAGGCTCTTGAGCTGCTTGCTTCAGCCTGCTCCACTTTTGTGGAGTGTACTTTCATTTCAATAAATCTGTGCTTTCCTTTTATTACAAAAAAAAAAAGAATACTAATTCAGTTTGTTTATGTGTCTATATTTCCCATTGAACTATGATGTCCTTGAGAGCAGCAATTCTTATCTTGTTGCAACGTTTTTTGAGATACTGATCTTAACAGTTATTAATACTAATTTTAATTTTTTAGCAAGGAATATATTTGATTCAAAATATTTTAATATAAAAAGATATATAACATTAAAAATCTTCCTTCTCTTATTTACCCAATACTCCTTCCCAAAGTCATTTTTTTATAGCCATATATTAGTAGATGGTTAAATAGTTGTTTGATTGAAACATATGTAAGAATGCTTTTTGAAACTTTTAATATAGTCTTTGCAAATGGCAAAAAATATGCAGAATCATATGGTCTCCATTCATGAGAATTTAAAGCTAGTCTTTATAATATAGTCTCATTAAAAAATAAGCAAAATTTGACCAGGTACGGTGGCTTACACCTGTAATCCCAGCACTCTGGGAGGTCGAGGCAGGCGGATCACCTGAGGTCAGGAGTTCAAGACCAGCTTGGCCAATATGGTGAAACCCCGTCTCTACTTAAAATACAAAAATTAGCCAGGCGTGATGGTACATACCTGTAATCCCAGCTACTTGGGAGATTGAGGCAGGAGAATCCCTTGAACCCTGGAAGTGGAGGCTGCAGTGAGCTGAGATCACGCCACTGCACTCCAGCCTGGGCAGCCGAGCAACACTCTGTCTCAAAAACTAAAAATAAACAAAATTATTTGGTAACTGTCAGAGGTGCAGCACTGCTCCTCAGGTTATCGCAATACCTTGGAGACCTTCGGCAAGATGCAGAAGAGAAAAAGCAAGTTTAAACCAAAGGATAGAAAATCCGCTATCTAAATTCCCCACCTAAAATCTGCCGTTAAGCTCTGTTAAAACTGCAAATAAAACTTTGACTTGCTTGTTTGTGTAAACTAGCTATTTAGTCTTTATAAAAGAAATAGCCAAAATCCATATTTTAAATCTCAGTTCAATTTGTTCATGCTTTTACCACAAAATAGGACCTCTGACTGTGTGTGTGAGGGTGTGCATATATGAATACTTTGCCAGTGATGAAACAATTCTCTATTTGTTGTTGCAGGATGCAGTACGGAATTCCGTATGTCATACAGCAACCGTTATAGCAAACTCTTTTATGCACTGTGGGACAACCAGTGACCAGTTTCTTAGGTAAATATGCTTGGTGATTTCCACTTTGGTTTAAAATCTTTTTTTTTTTTGGGTACAGTCTTACTCTGTGCCCCAGGCCGGAGGGCAGTGATGCAATCTGGGCTTACTGCAACCTCCATCTCCTGGATTCAAGCGATTCTCCTGCCTCAGCCTCCCAAGTAGGTGGGATTATAGGCGCACACCACTATGCCTGGCTAATTTTTGTATTTTTAGTAGAGGTGGGGTTTTGCCATGTTGGTCAGGCTGGTCTTGAACTCCTGACCTCAGGTGATCCGCCCACCTCGGCCTCCCAAAGTGCTGGGATTACAGACGTGAACCACCGCACGCGGCCTAAAATCCTTTTTAACAGACATTGTGTTAACAGTAGTTCCCTTGTTAACCAGTCCTTAATTCTAAAGTATATTTTTGCTATTTTATGTATTTGTTATTGCGTATTTCTACTTGTTTTAAGGTAAAATTAATTCCTTTTATTACTTGGCTTGATTGTAGGCTCTTGAAGGAAATACATTAAGCTCTAAAATTTTATATAATTTTTTTTTATTTATAGTAGAATCACATATCATGCATTTAAAAAATCCTTAAAATACTAAGAACAGCTTAAGAGGGAAAATAGAATCAGTAGTAACTTGAGATCCACAAAGTAATTTGAAAGTGTTCAAGGTAAAATTTTAATGTTTTTGACCTTAGTGTTAAAAAGCTTTAAGGAATTCATTTGTTTTAATACTAATTAAAATAACTACATCTTCTTTTTTTACAGAGATAACTTGGAATGGTTGGCCAGAGCTACTAACTGGGCAAAATTTACTGCTACAGCCAGTTTGGGTGTAATTCATAAGGTAACATATATTGGTCAGTGTAAACAGGCATCTGAAAAGAAGTAATTTTTCTGGGGTTAAGAAAAAGTAAAAGTTTATTATAATTCATTAACAAGTATACTTTGTTAAGTCAGATAAGTCATCTTGTAGGGAAGCCTAAAGTAAATAAGATACTAAAATATTTATATGTGTGTTTGTTTTTAATAAAAAGTGGAAATTTGTTTCTATAAAGACTGTATAAGCCATTGAAAGGATAAATTGAAATGTTATTTGCATAGTCTGAGATCTGAGATGGATTTGGGCAAATGTTATAAAACAAAGGGAAAAAAAATTGAAGCATTTGTGATTTTTTTTTTCTAACCAGAGTGTAACTGGGTCTCTTAAAGGCTTGTCCTCTTGTTTGAGTGATACAATTATATGAGAGAGAGCCCCACTACCTCCTTCTCTCTTAGCAAGTGAACATTCTGGGGAAAAGGCAGTAGTCATAGAAAACATTGTGTCTTTTTTCTTCTTACTTTCTCTTTTTGACAGCTTTGTCATGGCTTACCTTTATAGGGTCATGAAAAAGAAGCATTACAGTTAATGGCAACATACCTTCCCAAGGATACTTCTCCAGGATCAGCCTATCAGGAAGGTGGAGGTCTCTATGCACTAGGTCTTATTCATGCCAATCATGGTGGTGATATAATTGACTATCTGCTTAATCAGCTTAAGAATGCCAGCAATGATGTAAGTACTAAAATGGAAAACTAAGTTTCCAAAACTCAAGAATCCAGGATAACATATTTGCCAAATTATTTTAGTGACTGGAGATTTCACAGGATTTAGGAATACCCAAAACAACTATTATCTTGGGTTTTTTTGGGGTTTTTGGGGGGTTTTTTTTTTTTTTTTGTTTTTGTTTTTTAGGTAATTTCATTTCCTTCTTGATGAGCTAAAATTGTGTTTCTCGCTCCTTTAAGCCCTGCATGTATTTGTAAAACATGTTGTATTCCCACACTTTCATCTTAAAATGTTACAACTACAAGTGACCTTAGTTATCATCTAGTTTGGGCCCTAACATTTTGCTGGAAATTAAGGCCTAAAGAAATTGCAAGCCAGGCGCGGTGGCTCACGCCTGTAATCCTAGCACTTTGGGAGGCTGAGGCGGGCGGATCACAAGGTCAGGAGATCGAGACCACGGTGAAACCCCGTCTCTACTAAAAAATACAAAAAATTAACCGGGCGCTGTGGCAGGTGCCTGTAGTCCCAGCTACTCAGGAGGCTGAGGCAGGAGAATGGCGTAAACCTGGGAGGCGGAGCTTGCAGTGAGCCAAGATCGCGCCACTGCACTCCAGCCTGGGCGACAGAGCGAGACTCCATCTCAACAACAAAAAAAAAGAAATTGCAGTCTCTCAGAAGTTAGAATCCTTGCTTGTTTTGATCTTTGATAATTGTTTAAAATGTAAATCTTTTGGAAAAGCTTACTAAGTAGCCCTGTTCTTATTTTAAGGAACCTTAAAATACAATTTTAGACTGACTTCTATATTGGAGTGAGGGCCATCAGGAGAGTAGTTAAGTGATCCAGAAAACCTTGCCCTCATGCATTAGTGAAAAGATTGAAGCCAATAGGATGATCTGTCTCAATAAGCCCCTAAGCCACAAATCATGTGTGCAAGTACACACATTTTTACCTTATTTCCTCTGGTCTCAGGTAAAAAACTTTCTTATGGGATAGGGTTTATGGTTACAAAAAAGAAACACCAATAGATAGCATTAAAAACCATTTCTAACTAACTCGAATAAGAAGTTTATTGGAAATACCTTATATAATTAACAGAAAGGCTGATAAACTAGTTCTCACAAAGGTTAAGGAACCAGAGCAACACCACAGATGCTAGATAACAGGAACTAATGAAATAGCCTTTTCAGGACCCTACCTTCAGGATGAATGAACTTGAAACATTTCTGGCCATTGGGTTATTCCACTTAAGAAAGACAAAAATTCCAAAGAAGGAGCATTGTATTGCTCTGGGTTGGGTCACACTTTGGCTAGGAGAAGGTGGGAGCTTCTTAAATGACAGTCCCACCAAGACTCTAACCAGTGGGGAGGAGTATTACCAAGGGAATGTTGGGATGCTGTCACCAATAGAAGGATGCCGTGCATTCAAAAATGACAGATGACCACTAAAGTTTCTTCTTTCAAATGTATATATTTCGGATGTACTCTGACCTCATTTTCAACCACTTTCTTCACAACCATGTTCCATTAGATACCTTTTTCTCCTCTGTCTGTAGCCTCTCACTCTGTACTGCCTCCTTTCCCTCAACCCATGAACATACTCAGGTCTCATCTATCCTAAACAAAATTATTTTCTTGACATCTCCCTCTTAGTTGTTCAGTCTTTTTCCTCCCCTTCTCATGTAAACCTACTGAAAGAGAGTTGGCCTCTCTCTGCCCACTGTGTTTTCTCACGTTCATTTTGCAACTCACTATTTTTAATTTATTATCATTATTTTTTGAGACAGTTTCTTGCTGTGTTGCCCAGGCTGGAGTGCAGTGGCATGATCATGGCTCACTGCAGCTTCAACTTCCTGGGCTCAAGCCATTCTTCCACCTCAGCCTCCTGAGTAGCTGGGATCACAGGCATGCACCACCATGCTCAGCTAATTTGTGTTTATTTTTTTGGACAGACTGAATCTCCGTATGTTGCCCAGGCTGGTCTCAAACTTCTGGGCTCAAGTGATCTTCCTACCTCAGCCTCCTAAAGTGCTGGGATTACAAGCATGAGCCACCAATCCAGCCTCAGCTCATTATTTTTTGGCATCAGCAAATATCATTCTATTAAAACTGAAATTGCTGGGCTGGACACGGTGGCTCACACCTATAATCCCAGAACTTTGGGAGGCCAAGTCAGGCGGATCACCTGAGGTTAGAAGTTCCAGACCAGCCTGGCCAACATGGTGAAACCCTGTCTCTACTAAAAATACAAAAATTAGGCGGGTGTGGTGGCAGCCACCTGTAATCCCAGCTACTCGAGAGGCTAAGGCAGGAGAATCACTTGAACCCAGGAGGCGGAGGTTGCAGTGAGCCCAGATTGCACCATTGCACTCTAGCCTTGGTGACAAGAGCGAAACTACATCTCAAACAAAAAACTGAAATTGCTGAGTTTGTCACTGACCTTTTGATTATCAAATCCTTTGATCATTCTTACTGAGCCCACCTCTGCATATTTAATGTGAAACTATATTTTGAAATTAGAATAAGAGCTTGTATGTTAAGTATAGTGTACCAAATCAGTGGAATCTATGTTTTTTCCTTAGATCGTTAGACATGGTGGCAGTCTGGGCCTTGGTTTGGCAGCCATGGGAACTGCACGTCAAGATGTTTATGATTTGCTAAAAACAAACCTTTATCAGGATGATGCAGTGACAGGTAAGCATTTCTTTCTAAAGCTAACAAACTTAAGTATTAATTAATGTAAATATAATTACATTAGTTTCTACCTATATTTTGTAGCCTCTTAAAATTACGATGGATTTCTATACTTGAAGTGAATTTTGCTCCATTTGTCAAAGTTATCTTTTAAAACAAGTTTTATGATATATAGGCTTTCTAAAATGGTATATCCTGTGTGTCCACTTGCATAACTGACTTTTGCAAATAGGAATTTATTAGAGTGATCTACTTACTCCATACTGCTTGGTGATAATGTAGAAAAAATGTTATCTAAATGTCTCCTTTGAAATCACTATAGGATTTGATGGTATATTCTGTCAAAGTTTAAAAGGAAAACAACCATAAATGTATGACTGTGCTTCCACATAAAGTATCCTTTTTACCAGATGGTTTTAAAAAATGCTGTCAGAAGCTAGTGGTTTTTTGATAGTTTATGCAAAAAACGTGCTACTTTCAGTTGGATGTTTCATTGACTTTAAAAACATAACTCTTTGTTAACATTTGACTCGTTACTTGCTAGGGGAAGCAGCTGGCCTGGCCCTAGGTTTGGTTATGTTGGGCTCTAAAAATGCCCAGGCTATTGAGGACATGGTCGGTTATGCACAAGAAACTCAACATGAGAAGATTCTGCGTGGTCTTGCAGTTGGCATTGCATTAGTAATGTACGGGAGGATGGAAGAGGCTGATGCTCTCATTGAATCTCTCTGTCGTGACAAGGTGAGATCACATACATCCCTCACTGTCCATTTATCTCCAGCATGTAAAAAACACTTAACTTCACTGGAAATTAACTCTGTTCCCATCAGAACATGTAGGTACATTTATTCATAAAACTTCTTGCAATGTTTATAAAGCCTAATAGAATTTAAGAAATAAAAGCACTGATTAGAAAAGTACATGGGAGTAATTTGAGGATTTTAAATTTTACTATAGCTTCAGATTGGTGATACTCATAAGCAGATTCAGCATAGTTCTTTAGGAATTCACGAGTTGATTTCTTTTAGAAATAATATTTTTGGGCCAGGTGCGGTGGCTCTCACCTGTAATCCTAGCATTTTGGGAGGCCGAGGCAGGTGGATCACTTGAGGTCAGGAGTTCAAAACCAGCCTGGCCAACATGGTGAAACCCTGTCTCTACTAAACATAGAAAAAAAAATTAGCTGGGCATGGTGGTGGGCACCTGTAATCCCAGCTACTTGGGAGGCTGAGGCACGAGAATCACTTGAGCCTGGGAGACAGAGGTTACAGTGAGCAGGGATCGAACCACTGCACTCCATCCTCAGTGACAGAGCGAGACTCCATCTCAAAAAAAAAAAGAAATTAATATTTTTGGAATGATTTAGTAGTCATTTAATAAGATACAAAGTTTACTTCATTATTCTTTTATCAGAAAACAGTGCCAATCTCTATATTTGTTTATTTGGATGAGGTTTTTTTTCCATTGCCTTTTGTTTTGTTTTTATAATGGTGTTGTATATGGTAGGTAGTTAGTGGCAGGTAATAACTGTTCTCTATAATCTGATAAAAAGAACTGTTATAGTTTATTGATAAAATTATTAATTAATTTGTTCAGTTATCAGGGTCCATCTTTCTTCCACTCAGCACTCAGTACCCAGGAATTTAAATAAGGTAAAAATGTAGAATTAGAAGCCAACTTCCTTGCTTGATTGATAAAAGGAAGTGGACTGCCATAGGAGTGGCTGTTGCCGTTGACTTGACTTTATACTTCCTAAAAAGTATGAAGCAGGGCAGGCATATTGCATAGCGTAGTGGGAATTAAGAGCAGCTACCTCCTTCTGTATTTATGTGTTTTATTGCCCCATTTATTTCAAAAACTACCAACCACAAGAGTTGTTGAGCTCATCATTTCTTACCTGAGACCAGCTTACTTGGTGGATGCCTCTATGCCTGTTAGACTGTAGAAGTTACTGTTTGAAATAAGTTGATGATTAATGTTAAATTATTTTTCTTAGGACCCAATTCTTCGAAGGTCTGGAATGTATACTGTAGCCATGGCTTATTGTGGCTCTGGTAACAACAAAGCAATTCGACGCCTGCTACATGTTGCTGTAAGTACTCTGACCTTTCTTGGGAGTAGGGTGGATGGAAAAGCTTGCAGATAGACAATAAGTGTCTAGGTGACTCCAGCATCCCCAGCACATGACCACCACCAGTGGTCTTAGGTTGTGATTGTCATTTACTGGACCCAACAGGCCATAACCTAGCACTAGGTTCACTTAGCTTTTCAGAAGGATATGGGACGGGATAACAGTCCTATATAAATGGAAGTCCTTAAAGCCATTCAGGTACAACTTCTAAAATCCTACTGCAAGGAGCACCCTCATTTGTAAGGGACAAGACCTTGTAAGTGTGTGTGGCCGCTCTAGGATAGGGAAATCCAGTGAAGAACAGGAACCATTTATTTCTTTTTACGGCCAGTGAAGTTAGCTTCCACATACCCCTAGTGGGTGCAGTGGCTCATGCCTGTAATCCCAGCTGCTCTGGAAAGTGAAGTGGACCATGAGCTATAATTATACCACCACACTCTAGCCTGTACGACAGGGCAAGACCGTATCTCTAAAAACAAACAACCCCCCCACACACACCCCGGGACCCCTAAGGAACGTGATCTATTACAGGAGATGCATTGCACAGGAAAGCCAATGCCCATGTTTTCCAAAATGCTTTTTCCACTCATAGTTCTCCTAATCCAAATATAGTTATCAGCAATAAGTAATACTGCCTGGTCACACAGTGGACATTCCACATGTCTTAATAGGTTTTTGTCATCATGGTGCTGGGAAAAAGTAAACTAAGGGTATCTTTCTATGCAGAAAGACTTAAAACTATTGTTAACTCCTTTTTCCCAGAGATAATATTTTCCACAATATTTATTAGTAATTAATAAATAATTTTTTTAGCAGTACAGTATGTTCTAAATGTTCGTATTTTGCAAAAGCTATAATGCAGCTGAAATTGTCTTTTTTTTTTTTTTCTTTTTTCTTTTTAGAGACTTTGATACAGGGTTTCACTGTCACCCAGGCTGGAGTGCAGTAGCACGATCACAACTCATTGCAGCCTCAAACTACTGGGCTCAAGCGATCCTCCTCCTACCTCTGCTTCCCATGTAGCTAGAACTACAGGCACACACCACCGTGCCTGCCTGATTTTTTAACTTTTTGTGGAGACAGGGTCTCGCTATGTTGCCTAGGCAGATCTCGAACTCCTGGACTCAAGCAATCCTCCTGTTTTGGCCTCTCAAAAGTGCTGGGATTACAGGTATGAGCCACTGTGTCTGGCCAATTGAAATAGTCTTAAGAAGTAGCCCTGGGGCCAGGCATGGTGGCGTACGCCTGTAATCCCAGCACTTGGGAGGCAGTGGTGGGTGGATCACCTGAGGTCAGGAGTTTAAGACCAGCCTGTCCAACATGATGAAACACCATCTCCACAAAAAATACAAAAATTAGCTGGGCATGGTGGCACACGCCTATAGTCCCAGCTATTTGGGAGCCTACAGCAGGAGAATCGCTTGAACCCAGGAGGCAGAGGTTGCATTGAGCCAAGATTGCACCACTACGCTGCAGCCTGGGCGACAGAGTGAATTTAAATAAGAGTAAGACTCTGTCTCAAAGGAGAAAAAAAAAAAAGAGAGAGAGAGAGAGAGAGAGAGAGAGAAGTAACCCTGAATCTTAAACTTTACCAAGCTGTGAAGACTTCTAAGTCCCTGAATTGAAATTTTTCAATAACTTTTTCTAAATTGGGTACAGAAATTTATTCTTCAAAAATACATGTGGCCAGGTGCAGTGACTTATGCCTATAATCCCAGCACTTTGTGAGGCCAAGGTGGGAGGATCTCCTGAGCCCCAGAAGTTTGAGACCAGACTGGGAAACATAGGGAGACCCTGTCTCTATAAAAATAAAAATACACGTGTCTATTTTTTGAATATATTCATTTATTGTATATGTTTAGAGGTGTGCAACATAATGTTTTGGTATACCTATCAATAGTGAGGTATACACTCACTATTGAATGTTGCTGACCTCTCATACCAGTTTGGTCTAGTGATATACTACATGGTATAATATAATCTTAAACTTTTCCCCCTAGGTAAGTGATGTTAATGATGATGTCAGGAGGGCAGCAGTAGAATCACTTGGGTTCATTCTATTCAGGTAATAACTTCTAACTTCTTATTCTATTTATATTTCGGTTTTTTTGGAAATGTTGTCGTCACTACCGAAACTACCAAACAGTAGTTAGTCACTAAACAAAAGCTAAATACCTGAGGAGTATATCTGGGTTCAGAGTGAGGACCATTTAATAGCAAGATTAGTACTGTTCATCTGAAAAAGAACAAAGTACATCATGGGATTCTGAGAACCTCTTTGAGAAGTAGTAAAATGATTTAATTATTTCTGTTCATTTTTTGGTAGCATTCTGCTTATTCGTTTAACTTTTTAAATCCAAATAACACATCCAGTATTCCTCTTTGTGTATATTGGTAGTTCAAATGGGTATTATCTCTTACATAGGTTTGTAAAGTTTTTGAAGGTCTTTAATGAAAGTGAAAGGTAATAGGTTTTGTTTAAATGCCAGAGTGAAAATTTTTAAGCATTATTTTTTACTTGTAGTCATGGAGCTATCCTTGGCAGTATGATATAGTTGTTTAAGAAGTCACATTCTTGGCCGGGCATGGTGGCTCAAGCCTATAATCCCAGCACTTTGGGAGGCTGAGGCAGGCGGATCACTAGGTCAGGAGTTCGAGATCATCCTGACTAACACAGTGAAACACTGTCTCTACTAAAAATACAAAAAATTAGCCAGGCATGGTGGCACACGCCTGTAATCTCAGCTACTTGGGAGCCTGAGGCAGGAGAATCACTTAAACCCGGGAGGCGGAAGTTGCAGTGAGCCGAGATCGCGCCACTACACTGCAGCCTGGGCGACAGAGTGAGACTCCCTCCCAAAAAAAAAAAAAGGAGTCACATTCTAAACCCATCTGCCTGGGTTGACTCCTGACTCATCTTCTTACTAGCTGAATGATTTTCAGCAAGTTGCTCAACCTCTTTGCGCCTCAGTTTCCTCATCTTTAAAATGAGTATAATCATAATACCCATCTGAGAAGATGTTTTTGACAAGTGAATTAATATATGTGTGATGCCCTTAGAGAGGTATCTGGCACTAATAAGCACTAAGTTTGTATTAATAATGGTAATTGTAGGAGTTGTAGTTGTGGAGTTGGTGGTAGTATTAATAGATGTAATAGTAGTTCTTCCAGTAGTTCTGTCTACTTAGATTCAATCTCAGACATCAGTGTTTCTCTTAGCTAAGATACAGCCATACCTTGTTTTACCACACTTTGCTTTATTAAGCTTTGCAGATACTGCATTTGTTTAAAAATTGAAGGTTTGCGAGAACCCTGCATCAAGCAAGTCTATCAAAACCATTTTTCTAACAGTGTGTGCTCATTTCATTTCTCTGTGTCACATTTTGGTAATCCTCACAATATTTCAGACTTTTTCGTTATTATTGTATCTGTTATGGTAATCTGTCATCAGTGATTTTTGACATTACCATTGTAGTTGTTTTGGGACACCACGAACCACACCCATATAAAACAGCAAACTCAATCAATAAATGTGTGTGTTCTGACTGCTCCACACACCGATCATTCCTCCATCTCTGTCCCTCTCCTTGGGACTCCCTATTCCCTGAGACACAACAGTATTGAAATTAGGCCAATTAATAACCCTACAATGGCCTCTGAGTGCTTAAGTGAAAGAGAGAGTCCCACATTTCTCACTTTAAATCAAAAACTAGAAGTGCTAAAGCTTAGTGAGGAAGGCATGTCAAAAGTCGATACAGGCCAAAGGTAGGCCTCTTGCATCACAGACAGCCAAGTTGTGAACGCAAAGAAAAAGTTCTTGGAGAAAATTAACAGTGCTACATCAGTGGACACATAAATGATAAGAAAGCACAACAGCCTTATTGTTGATAAGGAAAAAGTTGTGCTCTGGAGAGAAGATCAAAGCAGCCAAAACCTTCCCTGAAGCCAAAGCCTAATCCAGAGCAAGACCTTAACTCTTCAGTTCTGGAAAGGCTGAGAGAGGTGAGGAAGCTGCAGAAGAAAAGTTTGAAGCTAGCAGAGAGCTTGGTTCATGAAGTTTGAGGAAAGAAGCCGTCTCCATAACATGGAGGTGCAAGGAGAGGCAGCAAGTGCTGATGCAGAAGCTACAGCAAGTTACCGGGAAGATCTAGCTAAGATCATTGATGAAGGTGGCTACACTAAAAACAGATTTTCCATGTAGACAGAATAGCCTTCTATTTGAAGAAGATGCCATCTAGGATTTTCACAGCTAGAGAGGAGAAGTCAGTTCCTAGTTTCACAGCTTCAGAGGACAGGCTGTTCCTGTCGGAAGCTAATGCAACTTTAAGTTGAAGCCAATGCTCGTGTATCATTCTGAAAATGCTAGGACCCTTAAGAATTATGCTAAAGCTATTCTCTGCTCTGTAAATGAAACAACAAAGCCTGGATGACAGCATGTATTAGGGTTCCCTAGAGGGACAGAATTAATAGGATATATATATATATCATATATATATATGAGTTTATTAAGTATTAACTTACACAATCACAAGGTCCCACAATAGGCTGTCTGCAAGCTTAAGGAGCAAGGAGAGCCACTTTGAGTCTCAAAACTGAAGAACTTGGAGTCCAAAGTTTGAAGGCAGGAAGCGTCCAGCACAGGAGAAGGATGTAGGCTGAGAGGCTGGTCCAGTCTCACCTTTTCACATTTTTCTGCCTGCTTTATATTCCCTGAGAGCTGGTTAGATTATGCCCACTCAGATTAAGGGTGGATCTGCCTTCCCTAGCCCACTGACTCAAATGTTAATCACCTTTGGCAACACCCTCACAGGCACACCCAGGATCAATACTTTTCATCCTTCAATCCAGTCAAGTTGACACTCAGTATTAACCATCACACAGCACATCTGTATACATGGCATGCTAAATGTTTGAAGCCTACTGTTGAGACCTACTGCCCAGAAAAAAGATTCTTTTCAAAATATTACTGCTCATAGACAGTGTACTTGGTCCCCCGTGGGTTCTGTTGGAGTTGTACAAGGAGATTAATGTTATTTTTATGCCTGCTAACACAACATCCATTCTGCAGTCCATGGATCGAGGAGTACTTTTTACTTTCAAGTTGTATTATTTAAGTCATTTCTTAAGACTATAGCTGCCATAGGCTGGGCATGGTGGCTCATGCCTGTAATCCCAACACTTTGGGAAGCCAGTGCAGCAGATCACCCAAGGTCAGGAGTTCAAGACCAGCCTGGCCAACATTGTGAAACCCTGTCTCTGGTGAAACCTTGTGTCTACTAAAAATACAAAACTTAGCTGGACATGGTGGCAGGTGCCTGTAATCCCAGCTACTCGGGAGGCTGAGGCAGGAAAATCCCTTGAACCTGGGAGGCGGGGGTTGCAGGGAGCTGAGATCACACCATTGCGCTGCATCCTGGGCGACAGAGCAAGACTGCATCTCAAAAATATATAAAATAAATAAAAAAGACTAGCTTCCGTAGAAAGTGATTCCTCTGATGGCTCCGGGCAAAGTAAATTGAATGCCTTCTGGAAAGGAGTCACCATTTCAGATGCCATAAGAACATTCATGATTCACAGGAGGAAGTCAAAATATCAACATTAGCAGGAGTCTAGAAGAAGTTTATTCCATCCCTCATGGATAACTTTGAGGGGTTCAAGGCTTTAGTGGAAGAAGGAATTGCAGAATTGGTGAAAATAACAAGAGAACTAGAATTAGAGATGGAATCTGAAGATGTGACTGAATTGCAGTCTCATGATAAAACATCAATGGCTGAGGAGTTGCTTCTTAGGGATGAGCAAAGAAAGTAGTTTCTTGAGATAGAACCTACTCCTGAAGATGCTGTCAACATTGTTGACATGTTAGGTATACGAAAAAGTATAAAAGAAGTAATCACTTGCCAGGTCTGACCTGCAGACCCTGGCCAAGCGATAGGTAAAAGAAGTTCTCAGACATGGATATCTAGTGAAAGAGCAGGCTAGGAGGCTGCCGGCACTAGGGCCGAAGACAGTTAGCTGCCCTGATAAGCTGGAGATGCTCGTATTTATTTAGTACAGATTTAATGAGGAAGGCTTGGAGCAAACACAATTTGTGGGTAATTAACATTGTCGACCCCCCAAGTAGAGTGCTGTCCTGCACACAAATGATCAAAGGTTAGTTCTGGAGACAAGAGTAAACAAATTTATCTAGATAAGTTCCTTTACTTTCCCTTGTTATCTAACCCTTGCTCTTAAGAGAATTTAACTGCCTTCAGCTAAATCCTCTTGAAGCTTTTTAAAAACCTCCTGGCCTTCCAAGAAAGTTTGCATCTTTCCCTATAATTGTTATAACTTTTCCCACCACCCTGACTGATCTCCTATATCTCCCCCTTTTCTGTGTTTTGCATCAGGTTTTGTTGATTGAGGAGTACAGATGTGTGCAGCAACAGGTTTGTTAGGCATAGCGGTTATAACTCATTTTCTGGCTTCACATCCTAGAATTAGTAAATAACATAAGACAAACATGAGTATAATCAGTAACATTATTTTTCAATCAAGGAGTGACCCCCCCCAGGAGTGGGGGTCTATCCAGAAGAGATGTTATCGCACATCCTTCCATATGGCTGTTTGTTGGGTTTGTAGATCTACGGTGTTTAGGGATTCTAGAATTTTAGTTTTAAGTTGCCTTACGTCTGCTGTTAAATTATCATGTAAGGTTCCCCAGAGGTGTTGTTTCATCTCATTCCAACTATGTATTGATTGATTCCAAGGTAGAGAGGTGACACAGGTATGCTTATGCTCCCAGTCACAGTTTAAGTACTATTGGAATGCCAGTGCATCTTGCCGCTCCCCTACATATTCTAAGGCAGCCTCAGGGGCTTGCAGGCTTGCAAGAATCTTTTGATCTATACCCTGCTGTAAGAGAAGTTCATTAGACACATTTTTGGCCAAGTTATCTACAAAGGTAACTGTTTGTATTGATTCAGTAATAGAGTCCATAGCAATACTAGCAGTTGCTAAAATGACTATGACTGAGACTACACAGGTTATAAGTGTGCCTGTAAATCTTTTGAGTCTGACCTGGTACGGGGCACGTTCTCAGGTGGCAAGAGCAGAGGAACCTTGCCAATCACGTGTAAAATTGGTAGGAAAGCTTCAGATTGTCTCCTTAATACCATGACACTAGTAGTATTTAAATTAGGTATGTTGTAATTAGTGATGCATGAGGCGAACCAAACCTGTCCCTGCACTCAGGTCACAAACGTGGAGTTTTGGGGTATAATGGAAATATTGGTTCTGATAAGGAAAACATATGGATGGGTAGTGCAAATCAGGCACTGATCTGTGTAATTATGAATAAAAGTCACAGTATAGTTGTTACTGGAATTATGATATGTCCCATACCAGGTGTTAAGGGAGATGCTAAGATGTCCCAGGCACCATAAAATGTCTTGGGGTGGCATGGACTCTACTTGAGGTTTGGGATATCCTATCCCTCCATCGGCCCAAATTATAGGGGAACAGGACATGGCTACAAAACTGTGATTCATGCCACGATGGATGCAGACATTAGTATGGTTGCTCTGCAAGTGGCAGTGAGGGCTCCAGTCTAAGATGTTATAATAGCCTAAGTGGGGGTCTACAGGCTTGTCCTCCATGACAGACCTCCCAGCCAAAGTGGAATCCATTACTTTCCCGGCTACGTTCTTTAGCACAGGAAGGAATGTTGGGGAAAGTGGTGTTGGTTGTATTGCCCGGTTTGAGTCTGTCTGCAACCAGGAATGTTAAGGCATTTCCTTTGCCACGATATAGCCATACTTGAGTTTGGGCGGTACACAGTAAGGGTTAGAACTTTTATAACTAATGCACAGTGGGAGGATAGTGTAGTGATATATAGTGTTACCTGGCACCTTAATCCAATGTGTGCCATTAATGAGGGACCCCAGTGGGGGTTAGTCAGTCCCTCCTAGCCAAGCAGTTACGTTGTTAGAGGCTGAGAAGGGGGTGTCTGCCCAAGTAACAGGGCAAAAGAAAAGCAGATCTAAGAGATGAGCCCAATAGAGAGTAGCAGGTGCAAGTTGCAGGCAGAGTGAGAAAATAAGAAGGGTTAACCCTACGAGAGTTGCAATGTACAACAGAAAGCATAGCAAGGAACCATTTATCTGGAGTGAATGGTGTCTGTGTCTGGAGCAGGATTCGCTCACCCTTCTGAGTTGTCTTCTTCAGCATCCCCCAGGTAATGTCCGGGTCTCGTGTTATCCTAGGGAGCCGCGTCGTCCAGGGCTGCGGGTCCTGCAGGGACAAGTCCTTCATTTCTGGTACCAGGTTGAGTCCTAGCCACGCCATGGTATGATTTGATGTGTCGTGCTGGAATCCAGAGAGGACCTGAGGGGGTATGAACACAAGCATATACTCTTCCCCATGTTAGCAAATCATTTGGACTATACCATACATTACTATTTACTTTTTTCCATTAAACTGCAGGTTTTATGTCTTGAGAGGTTTTAGCAAAGTGCTTTTCTATGGCTGATTGAAATTTATCATCTAGATTTTAAAAATTAAGGGTAGATAAGGCTTGTGCCAATAGTGTTGCCAGGTTCTTACTGATATTCCCCCTTTTTTGTTTTTTTGAGCATATTTTTAAGAGTGGAATGGATATGTTTTACTATGGTCTGTCCTTGGGGGTTATATGAGATGCCTGTGGAATGTTAGATGTTCCACGTGTGACAAAATTTTTGAAATTGTGAGCTGGCATAAGCTGGTCCACTATCAGTTTTAATTTTTTGGGCCGCCCCATAAACTCAAAAGTTAAGAGAAGATGTTTAATAACATGTTGGGTGGACTCTCCAGAAAAGTATGTGCACTAATTAAGTGAGAATTGGCGTCAATGGATACATGTACATATCTTAGTTTTATAAATTTAGGGACGTGAGTAACATCTGTTTGCCATAACTGATAGGTTCTAGTCCTCTAGGGTTAACACCTGTTGAAGGAGGGGAGGTGCCTGTGAGCTGGCCATCTGGGCATTGCAGGATAATTTCTTTAGTCTTTGGGTGAGTTTAAATTGTTTCGTTAAATTTCTCCAATTTTGGTGGAAAAATTGATGAAATTGGGTGGCTTGGTCAAGCAGTGGCGTCATAACTTGCAGATCTGCTTGTTCATTGCCATAAGCCAATGGACCAGGCAGTGAGCTGTGGGCTCGAATATGTGTGATAAAAATAGGATGTGTATGTTGATCCAGCAATTGCTAAGTCTAAGAAAAAGTGCACACAGGGTGGGCTCGAGAGTGGACTTGAGAGCTGTTTCAAAGTTCTGCAATAAATAAACAGAGTAAGCAGAGTCACTAACAATATTGATGTGCTGAACAGAAAAAGTTTCCAGGGCCAGTATTAAGGCTCCAACCTTAGCGCTCTAAGTGCTAGTAAATCCAGAATGAGTAAAGGAGTTGTGTGGTTTCTACCAAATTGCCACTTTTCCATTTTTACCAGAACTGTCAGTAAGAAGCATACTGACTTATTAATTCTTTGAAAACAAATTTAGAACTTATATCTAACAACCCCTCCCCTTGTATTTCCTTACAGCTTTCTTTCAAACTTTTTTAACAAAACTTGGCCTAGTTGTTTTGCTTGATTTTCCAAAAGAAGAAGCTTCTCTGGATAAGGTGGAGGATAGTTAAGGGAAGTTTTAGTAAGTGCTGTTTTTATGAGCCTCTGCATCAACTTACAGATGCATGGTATGACACAGCACCCAACAAGAATAAGTACCTGTTACGACTGTGAGGGAAATAAGAATTGAGGCTATTATTCCTTTCCATTTACCGAACTACTTTTCTAGCCATCCTGTAAAGGGGTCATTTACCCCTGAGTTGCTGGCTAACTCATTGGATAGAGCAGTCAGACCTTGCAATGCCTTTGTTATACTTCCATTGGGGAGGTGTTTGGGATGAAGGTGCAACATTGAGTTTTAATCATGATGCAAACTCCTCCTCTTTCTGCTAATATCATGTCTAAGGCTATCTTATTTTCCCAAGCCTTCTGACTAGTAGCCCCTAATTGTTCAGCTATTCCTTTAACAGCATCTCTAGTGTAGTTAATAAATCGCTTTTGGTTGTAATAGATGTAGTTTATCCAATCTACATTTTTTTTAATTGTCACCCACCAAAATATTGACTCAAATCCTGCAGCTATTTGATTTGGGGTTTTAAATTGATCTTGTATTCCCTGTGGGACTCTAATTGTGTCTAAATAGACGTGAGAGTCGAAAGACCCATAAGGGGCTTCTCTCGCTTTACGATGTCTTATTTTTCCTTCCTCTGGTTGATGAAATGCCAGGGTGAAAGGGATAGCCAACTGGACTAAAGCACAAGTGCCACTCCAGTTATTTGACAGAGTGTCCAGTAAAGGTCCACCGCAATACCACCACACATCCACTCGGGGATGTACAAGGGCTGACTGATTGATAAGCTCTTGAAAATTCTTAAGCTCACTGCATCCCTTCAGGTCTCCAAGGAACACTAAGTTTCCTCCCCGTCGTGAGAGACATGAAGTGAACTTAGTGTTGGGAGACGGAAGCTGGATGGCCCTCAGGGGCTGACCCGCAGCCTGCCGGACTTCAGGATATAGCAGAGAGAGAGCTTGGCATGACTTATTACTCCAGGCTGTAGAATCCGGGAAAAGAGCTACCATGCAACCCATGCCTGGTCAACGGGAGGACCACTTTAGTGGAAAGGGGACCGTCTGGGCCTCTGGCCTGCCTTGTGCACAAGTATAACAATTGTTTTTGTTTAATATGTGGACAGAATATTTGATCCATTCCAACCAGGCATTTGCCTCTTGGTATCCTGTCTTAATTGCTGAAGTTTGTTTTAACTCTTTAACTTCTATGATCCTCTAGTAAAATGAATGTATGGTTTTAGGAAATTACAAAAACCAGTTGGGGCATTCCATCCTTGCTCTTTAGTGGTCCACAGAACGGTGGACCAACTACGGCATAAAAGCTCTACATCTCGGGTGGGAGGGGAGGCAAGACTCCTGGTTGACACTGGGGTCTTTATCGAAATCTCCCCAGATTAAATGGTCCCAATTTACTAATGCCCAGTCTGTGGAGAGTCAGGAGGGACAGAGGTACTTTTCTGAAGTAGAGAGCTGTCTTTGACTTGGCAAGTCCCCACAGCGTATAACAAGGCAAGCATTAAATGCAGTAGTTTGAGGCAAAATTGACTTGGTTATGTTAATAACTAGATGGTCAGCAGTAGAGCGTTGAAAGAAGAAAGAGTAATAGAATAGATGAAAGAGAGTTAAATTTTTCTTAGCTTTAGTTTGGTAGGGTTTTCCCCTGGGACTATGGCCCACGACTCTGGAGGGGGTGGTGCTTTCTTGACTCGGGTGTGATGAATCCATCCCTTTTTCGCTGTACAAACAGCAGTCTCGGTGGTTAGCAGCACAAGGTAGGGTCCTTCCCAGGCTGGCTCAAGTTTTCCTTCTTTCCACCCTTTGATGAGAACGTGATCTTTAGGCTGGTGCTTGTTTACCAGAAATTCTAGGGGTGGTACCTGTGCTAAAAGACTTTTAGTTTTGAGGGAAAGGAAAGTGGAAGATAAACCATGTATATAATTTCTAAGAAGCTGATCTTTTGTTTTAAATGTGGGGACATTAGCAGTGGACTTTATAGTCCTTGGTGCCTTCTTACTGAGAGATTTCCTTTAGCACCTATTTTTATTAGTTTTTAGATCACTGAAAGTCAGACACCATTTTATATTTGACAATGCTTCCTGTATGATTTTTATACCAGAAAAGCTAAATTTCACCTTTATATTAGTGTGTTATTAATGTTAAACTTAGTTTTAATAAAACTTTGTAGACATACTTATTCAATTTTTAATGGCTGACCATAAGGTAAGATTTTTATAGACTCTTTTTAACCTTTTATAATTTTTGTTAAAGAGCACGTTAGTGCTTTAAGAAAAACCTGTTGTGCTTTTATTTTAATGTCCAGTTCAGAGAAAAACTGGATGATACCTCTTTAACATTAGCCAATAAATTTCCTTTACAATTAACATTTCAAAACTTGTTTAAACCTTTAAAACAAAATATTTGTTTACTTTTTTTAACCTTTTAATGTAGGTAAAAATCCACATTCTTATGCCTGCTTATAATCCTTTTACCAAAGGTATGTTTTACTTTCTTTATACACCTTGCACATAAACTGTTTCTTCAATAGTTTTACATTCAGGAGACCTTATTACTTTTAAATTATACAACATTTCTTGCATAAATTCCCTTTTATAACTTTTTTCACAACTTTCACAGACAATTCTTCGACATGCCTCAACTTTCTGACATGTTGCAAGCATCCCTTTCTTTAAACAACCAGTTAATTTATTTTAGGACAAGAATTTACCATATAACATTCTTTTTACATAAATTCTCCGCCCCCCTTTTTCTTTTTCCCTGAAGATAATAACCATTCTTTTCCAAAGCAAACTTCCTTTACCTCTGTGGACTAGACTGCCTAAGGCCATAAGATTAGAAGTTAGGATAATACATATTACACTGTTAACTTTAGCAAACTTTACTTTTGTTGAAAACTTTGTAAGTTTGGGATTTCAATTATCCTTTCTGTTAATAAGACCTTGTTTAGTCCAAATTAACTTAGAATTGGTATAGAGGGTTCCTTCCAGGTTCTGTAAGTATTTTAAGGCTTGGCTGAGTGGAAACAGCTTGCAGGTTTGAGCAGACCAATTATTAGGCAATTTTCCTAACTGCTTTTACAAGAGTTTCCCTATCAGTTACTGAAGGGAGTTCCTCCTAGGTCTGGTCAGACTTTTGTATGGTAATTAATTAAGATTTAGACTCCCTGTTAGGAAACTTGCTGGGTTTAAGGAATGGTTAATGTGGTTAATGTTAAATCATCTTTTTCTAACAGAATAGCCCTATACTTTAAGATTTTTGAGTTAGTAAGCTACGTTTTTGCTTTTTTTTTTTTTTTTTTTTTTCCTACTTAGGATAGTTCTGAACTGGTTAGGTGTGTTCACAATGAGGTTTCCTCTAAAATCTATTTTTCTACTTTCTTCTGCTAGCAAAGCAGTTGCCCCTACAGATTAAATGCATGTAGGCCATCCGCGGGTTACTTGATTAAGGATTTTTGATAGGAAAGCTAGGGTTGTCAGTGGCCTCAGTGCTTTCAGGCTATGCCCTTGTTTACACTGACAACAAGGTGGTATTGGAGGGTTACAGGATCATGTAGAAGATCTTCAATTATCAATTACAGGTTTTTAATTTATCCTGGCTTTTAAAGGAATAGGGTACGCTGTTTTCTCTTTACTACTTCCATCTCTCTCTCTTTGACTTTCTATCTCTCTTTCTCTCTCTCTCTTTGACTCCCTCTTTGTCTCTCTTTCTTTCCCTCTCTCTCTCTGACTCCCTCTTTGTCTCTGTCTCTTCCTGTCTCTCTCCCTCCCTCTCTCCTCTTTGCTGTTTTTTTCCCTGCCTCTGCCAGCCACTTACACTGCTGTTCTCCCCTCTCCTTCCCCTTCCTCTAGGGGAGGGACCAGTGAGAGTAGAGCTACTCTTTCTTCTCCTGAAAAGAGGATGCCCAAGGTGGCCATTAACTCGACCCAAGTGTACAACCGAGGTCCTAAGAATGGGTCAATTTGGTCTGCCATTCCGTAAGGGTCATCTAGTAGCAATTTAAGCTGCTTTTTAAAATTCTGGACTTCCGAACCGTTTAGGGGAGCATTTACAAAGCCAGTGCCCCCCCCCCCCCCCCCCCGCCCCTTGTGGTAACTCTCAAAGGCAAGAAGATTGGGGCTGATCTCTTAGGTACGGAGGGAAATGGGAAATTCTGAATATCTTTTTTACATTGTTCTACCTCACACTGGAGTCCTTTTAGAGAGGGGTATTTAGGCTGGGAGGGAACAGGCTGATGGGATGGTAATTCCTAAGAGTCAGGGTTATAAGGAGGAAGGATAACGTTGAGTAGAGAGGGAATTTGGAATGGGATCTGAGGCAGCAGTGGGGCTGTCTGAGGGGAAAGATTGGGGACACTGAACGGGGGAAGATAGTCTAGGGAATCCCATGTGCTGAAATTTTTAGGCATGAGAGCTGGTTCCTCTGACCTTTCATTTTGAGATACCAGATTGGGTTCTTCCCTATTTGTTTTTAAAGGAAAAAGGAGGGCAGGTCTTTGCCCCCAACAAAGGGCATAGCCTAGTTCTTCTTGAGACACTGGACCTTTATCATTAACATACCGGATTAGAAGCTGACACGTTACATCCTCATTCGACCAAACTTTGGTCAGAAGATTGAGGGTTTGAGGATGGGTCCCTGAGTCCAAATAAAACAGCAATATTGTTATCATTTGTTGCTTTTTCCTATGTTTAGTCCTTTCATTATCCTTCCAGTGTTATTAGCATGAGGGGGCTATCCAGGGGGATATCTTTGTTACCATCTTTATCTCCCTTGCTCCCTGTCTTGCTTGGGGTATTTCCCATCTTGATGGTTTTGGGGTAAGGTTCAAGGTTCAATTTCCCTTTCTGGAAATTTCTCACCTTTTGGGGTGAGGCTCAGTTTCCCCACTGGAAATTTCTTGCCTTTTCTACTACTGGAGGTTTGTGTGAGGTTCAGTCCCCAGAAATGGGGATGTCTCGCCTCTTTTTAACCTCTAAGCCACCCTGACCAAGGAGTACTTCACCCCCCTCACCCCTTGCAGCTTTCTTATCTTGGTCCTGACCACCAAGGAAATACTTCAGCGGCTCCCACGGCTTCTCCTTCCTTGGTCTGTGCACAGAGTCGTCGCTGCAGTATGTGAGAATCCTTTAAGCTAGGTTGCTGGCCAGATTTTTATTTTTTATTTTTTTCCACGTTTCTGAGAGCTGGGGTTATTCCTCGAACTGGGTGGGTCTTGATTTCTCACCCCTGAGGCCACCACAAGGGGGCAGGGCATGCCTCCTCACGAGAGAGAACCAGAGACCATCCCCGGAGGGGAATGCAATCATGGGCAAGACCCCTAATTGTTACATATAAAGTTTCGGTGCCGCAAAAGGAATAGCACTCAAATATAAAATTTTCTTTTTAATTCTCAACAAGGCAAGTTAGTTCTATAGAAAGGTGCGCCCTTACAGATGGAGCAATGGTGAGCGCACACTTGGACAAGGGAGAGGAAGGGGTTCTTATCCCTGACACACGTGGCCCCTGCTGCTGTGTCGTTCCCCTGTTGGCCAGGGTTAGACCGCACAGGCTAAACTAATTCTCACTGGCTAATTTAAAGAGAATGACGGGGTGAGTGCTTTGGCGGGAGTCAGGGCAGAGCAGGTAGCAGGTAATTGGAATGAGTTAACGGTGAACCAGGTGATTGGAATGAGTTAGGGTAGAGCAGGTAATCGGAATGAGTCAGGGTGGAGTAGGTAATCAAAAAAGGTTGCTTTACGAGGAAGTTAAGTTTAAAAGTTAAAAGTAGAAGGCAAAGAATTGAACGTACTGACATATTAATTCTTTGAAAAGAAATTTAGAACTCATCTAACAGAAGTTTGCATTAGGTCCCTTAATTGAGCCTGCAAAACTGAGTCTCCGCTAGCTTTAAGCAGCTGTTTCAATACTTTTATATACTGTTGCCATTGAGCTGATAACTGTTGTCCCATGATGAAACCCTAGCCTGAACAATCCCCTCAAACTTGGAAATCCACAGTGGGCACCAATGACTTACTGACTTACTGACTGCGTAGTCTCTTTGCCTTCATTTTCGAGGGTTCCCCCGCCATCCGTTGCAGCATTCCTCACAGGGGGAACCACCTGCCGAGTCTGTCCTGCGGACTCTGGCCGAGCGATGGATGAAAGAAGTTCTCAGACACGGATATCCAATGAAAAGCAGGCTAGGGGGCTGCTGGCACTAGGGGCTGAAGAGAGTTAGCCACTCTGATAAACCAGACACTTGCATTTGTTTAGCACAGATTTAATGAGAAAGGCTTGGAGCAAACACAATTTGTGGGTAATTAACATTGTTGACCCCCCAGGTAGAGAGCAGTCCTGCACACAGATGATCAAAGGTTAGTTTCTGGGGACAGGAATAGACAAATTTATCTAGGTAAGTTCCTTTACATTTCCTTGTTATCTAACCCTTGCTCTTAAGAGAGTTTAACTGCCTTCAGCTAAATCCTCTTTTGAAGCTTTTGCAAAACCTCCCGGCCTTCCAGAAAGGTTTGCATCTTTCCCTATAATTTTTATAACTTTTTCCACCACCCTGACCGATCTACAATCACTTCCAAGATTAGGCTGTAGAAAAAAATTAATGAAAAGAACCATAGTTGAAATCACAACAAAGAATTGGGAATATTTAGTAGTTAGTTGATAGAGTAGCAGCAGAGTTCCAGAGAATTGACTACACTTTTGAAAGAAATTCTGTTGTGGGTAGAATACCATCATACAGCATCTTATGCTACAGAGAAATCTTTTGTGAAAGGAAAAGCTAATGTGGCAGACTTCATTGTCTTGTTTTAAGAAATTGCCACAGCCACCCCAGCTTTCAGCAACCGCTACCCTGACCAGTCAGCAGCCGTCAACATCAGGAGAAAACATTCTACCAGCATAAAGATGAATATGCGCTGAGAGCTCAGATGGTCAGTAGTACTTTTTAGCAATAAAGATTGTTGGGTTGTTTGTTTTTTAAATGCAGAGGGTCTTGCTCTGCTGCCCAGGCTGGAGTGCAGAGATGCGATCATTGCTCAGAGGCATACTTGAGCTGATTGAGCTTGGGTTGAGGCAAAACTGTAGAGCAGCAGAGACTACAGGCATTCACCACCATCCCTGGCTAATTTTGGTTTGTTTGTTTTGTGAAGACAGTGTCTCACTCTGTTGCCCAGGCTCATCTTGAGCTCTGGCCTTAGGAGATCCTCCTGTTTCCACCTCCCAAAATGCTAGGATTATAGGCATGAGCCACCCATTGAGTCTGGCTATGTTTTTTAACTGAGGTATATACATTTTTTTGGATATAATGCTGTTGCACACTTAATAGGTTCTAGTATAGTGTAAACATAACTTTTATATGCCCTGGGAAACCAAAAAGTTCGTGTGACTCGCTTTACTGCTACACTGTCTTTATTGCGGTAGTCTAGAACCAAACCCACAATACCTTTGAGGTATGCCTGTCCTTTATCTTAAAGAATAAAGTTAAAAGTACGGTTGACCCTTGAACAATACGGGAGTTAGCATCACTGACCCCACAACCCTTACACTGTCGAAAATTCACGTATAACTTTTAACTTCCCCAAAACTTAACTACACATAGCCTCCTACTATTGATCAGAAGCCTTATGGATAACATAAATACTCAATTAACATATAATTTTTTTGTTATATATATTATATGCTATATTCTTACAGTAAGGTAGCCTAGAGAAAAGAAAATGTTATTAAGAAAATCATAAGGAAGAGAAGACACCTGTCTTCACTATTAAGTGCAAGTGGATCATCAGAAAGGTCTTTACCCCGTTGTCTTCACATTGGGTTGGTAGAGGAGGAAGAGGAGAGGTTGGTCTTGCTGTCTCAGTGGTGGTAGAGGTGGAGGAGGTAGAAGGGGAGGCAGAAGAGGTAGGTAAACTCAGTGTAATTTTTAGTGAAAAAAAAAATTACATATTAGGGGGCCCGCACAGTTCAAGCTCATGTTGTTCAAGACTCACTATTATATGGATACTGCCTGTTATAGCTTATTTGTCATGAAATTACACAGTAAGTTGCTAAAGTGCACGTTAGATGAGTCATACCTCTTATGTCCTTTTCAACTTTAGAAGAGATTTTCTACCCCAGGTTCCCTGGGAGTGAATCTTTGTTATAAAAATTGTATGGAAATCCAACAGATAATTTCTTGAACATCCATTATGAACTAGGTACAGGGTCTTCTCCATAATATCCCAGATAGGAAGTCATCCATTTACTACAAACTATAAAATATTTTTTTCCTATCGTGGATGGAAATGTTGAATAAAACAGAACAAAACACAGACCCATATAGCGTGGTAGTTCTTCTTACACCAGTTTTCTTGAATACAATTGTTAAACAAATACTAGTCTTCACTGTGTTATCCTCTAACTCTCATTTTGCCAGTTTTTTCATAAAGACACCAGACAATTTTCACAAATTCCTTATGACATAATATTTACCCAAGTCTGCTAGTCTGGTGCCTCTAAACAGGTGATGTAACTTATTGCGCCTGATTGTTTCTTATGTTATACTTTTCATAGAAGTGTCCAGTGTTCTTCGAGGC
The DNA here is from genome assembly GCF_003255815.1 of Theropithecus gelada. Taxonomy (NCBI): domain Eukaryota; kingdom Metazoa; phylum Chordata; class Mammalia; order Primates; family Cercopithecidae; genus Theropithecus; species Theropithecus gelada. The sequence continues at coordinate 107,757,812 of NC_037680.1, forward strand.
CCCTTCTGAGATCTGGCAAAACCTATGTGTATTAAGCTATTCTGCATTTTGTCAGAAGATCTGCCACAGACTCCACACTTTGAACTTCTTGAACCCTATCTCTTCTTTTCTCTTTTAAAATATTGGAATACTTCATCATTTACATTCTTTTTGTACTTTGCCATTTTCTGTTTTTCTTCCAAAATTTGGTTTCTTATCAAAGAACTAGATAATTTTAGTATGGAAAGTATATTCTTCCAGGTGTACCCTTATTATCTCTTGTAAAGCATCCTACTCATGTTTGACTCTTACGTTGTTTTGTTTCTTGTCATTTGTTAATTTTTTCTATTGTCAGTGGCCTTATATTTTATAACAATATAAATCAATGGCTTAGTGTTTATATTCTGCCACATAGGAAGTTGATGGGCATGTAAAACTGTTTTTCTTCCATTTTTAACCTAATGGTGCTTTGCTCTCTAATTAACAAAATTCACGTCTGCCCTTTTATTTCCTGTAGCTAACACACATTAAGTTCCCTGTTTCAGCAGCAGATGTCTCCCATGAGCTGCTGAGGTTTTGCTGAGGATAGTCAAATAAGTTATTTATGTGCTTGCTATTTCTAAGGGACCATTCTTAGTTCTCTTTTCAGAAAATGAATCTTTAAGAAGTGGAAACTGGAAAAATTTTGTCTAAAATTTATTTTGTAAATGAAAATTAAATATAATTGACTTGTTTAAGGAGCTGGAGTTAAAATCCTCTATATGTTCTCTAAGTTTTAGTTTACTGCCATTACCCTAGAGTGAGAATTTTTTAAAGTAGAAGAAACCAGTGTTCTCATTTTTTTAAAGATAAGGAAATTGAATTCCAAAATGTTTAACAAAATTTCCCACTGTCGTAAAGCTAAATACTGAGATTCTAAACAGGCTTCATGATAGACCAGTGCTTTCTCCACCATGCTTTCAGTCGGAGCACCATCTTTTTGAGAGGCTCTGATAGAACAGCTCTATTCTCAATTTTCCTCATTAACTTTAATATTTGAGAAGTTCTGTCCTATCTCCTAAGAATAGTACATGTTTTCTGAAGTGACATCATTTACTGTCTTAGCATGCTCTCCATCTTTTTTTACCCCCTTTAGATTTCCCTTTTAAAATGAATTTGTGGACATTTGGTCTTATACCATGTTTTAAGAGTTTATTTCTTCATAAATTTTAAAAACTTCTTTTTAAGTATACTTATTGGATATGAATGCTAAAAACATGTTAGTAAACACATATTTGTACTTCAACAACTAAGATAAAATTGTCTTTGTGTAAAATTCTCATGTATATTATCTCCTTTATTCATAGGTTAGTCCAGGGTGTTAGAGTATTTTATTTCTTCCTTCTGATATTTGTAGATTGTTATTTGTTCATAATGCTTATAATAAAAGTAAAAAATTAATTTGATAACTATTCTTGCTTAATTGAAATGAATGTAGTACATTAATTTTTTATCTAAATAAATGTTCTCTAGTGGAACGTCTAATAAATCAGTGATTGTTGGGCCCATTGTTAGTACTTTCATTGGCAGATTTTATTATTATAACAACTTATACAGTACTGTTCATGATACTGACTTCTGAAAACTTATTTGGAAGTGAGTAGAATCTGAATTATTTTAACTTGACACTGGAAAGGAAAATGAAGAAAGTCAAAGGAATTAGTGTTTTATATCTGTTGAAATTAAGTTGCTATAATGAACAAATTAATAATCTGATATGGACTTTTCTTAAAATTAGACAGTCTTGGTGGTCCCTTGCAGGTTGCTATGACTTAGGCTGTTATAACATGGCATTAAATGTTTCTCAGTATATACATTCATAAGCTTTTAGATACGGATCTTGCAAGATGAACAACAGATTCTTTGTGCAGCCGGTTTTTAGACCACACAAAGTGATTCCTTGAATATAAAAATGTTACATCATCATTGATCCTTATAATTTGAAGAAATCCTCCTAGTTAACCGGTTACCACTAAATTCACGATCATCTTTACAACAATTCCATTCACAATTCTATATCAACTTGATACATATTCTCTGTATACTATTCTCTGTTTTTGCCCCAGTATCTTTGTGTTTCTGTCTGGGTGCTGTGACCTTTCCTTACTTTTTGTCATTTTCATTTTTTTTCTACATCTTTGTTTTCTTCTCTTCATTAATTGGCAGTAACATGGAATAGAAAGCCTTTTTTTTGTTTGTTTTCAAAATTATTCCAAATAGTTATAATCTGTTCCTTTTCTTCTAAGATAAAGACTATTAACTGGAGTTCTTTTGTTACATAAGAGTGTTTAACTGCTGAGATTTGCTTTCAAATTATACATCTCTTTAAAGTATTCATAAAATGGAAATACCAGTTTTGCATGAAGGTGGTAAGAGTTTGTGGCTTTGTTGTACTTTTCAGAAATAGTCAATAATGGAGTTATGTTTCACTTTCTAGGATATTCTGGAAATAGTAGAAGGGTCTCTCATTAACTATAGAAAGCTCTCTGGGTTAATTGTAAGCAACAGCTGGACATGGTGACTCACACCTATAATCACAGCACTTTGGGAGACTGAGGCACGCAGATAGCTTGGGGCCAGGAGTGGAGACTAGGCTGACCAACATGGCAAAACCCCGTCTGTACTAAAAATACAAAAATTAGCCGGGTGTGGGGGTGGGTGCCTGTAATCCCAGCTACTCAGGAGGCTGAGGCACGAGAATCGCTTGAAACCAGGAGGCAGAGGTTGCAGTGAGCCAAGATTGCACCACTGCACTCCAGCCTGGGTAACAGAGTGAGAATCTGTCTCAAAAAAAAAAAAAAAATTTAAGCAAGGAAGTTTTTCTTAAGGTTTTGACGTGAAACAGTTTATAGGTGTTGTGGCTAATTCTGTAGGTGTGCTTGTATTTAAGCACACAAATTTGGAGGCAGTACAAAGCATGTGAGAAGATAGTTCTTTTGCTCTAGATTGTTGTCTATGGGTAGAACTTTGGCAATGTGATTGCCTGCCAACTCTGGTATATAGATTTCCTGAAACAATTATGTATGCCTTCAGATACATAAAATACAGAATTTGGAATACTGTCATAGTGATAACTGAAAATTTAATCTCAACGTACCTTGGCAAAAATATAAATATTAACATATGCCAAATCCATCATATTAGAGACCAGAACCAAAAACCAAAATAGAGAATGATTTTTTTTAAGGAATGTAAATTATTTTGCCTCTTGTGTGAGATAACCACCCCTAATACTGCTGAAAAATCTTAGACTAGTAGTAGGGAAACATACCTAAAGCTTTGATTATTTAGGAATTAAATGTGTATTATATACTCTTCCCAGCAGATTGCATATAGCCAGTAAGGAATCGTAACAGATCAGGATTTATGTATTAGAGCCGTATTCTAGCAAAGGATTCTACCACTGTGAAAATATATGCCTTGTTCACTTATGAGCTGAGATCCTCTGTAGCCAATACATTTCTTGAGGTAATTATCCTAAACTGAGTTGCCTGCAGAAGGACAGCAATAGAGTCATAGGTTGAGGGACAAATATGGGTGAACCTGAAAAGGAAAAGCTAAATATGAGTTGTCTTCACTGCAGATCCCCTTAGCCTAAATTTGCACTTATAACAGGAGATTTAAAATGTATATCAAAAGTAGATTGTATTGTCTACCATTTACTTAGTGGCTTATGTGTACTCATCCTCATAAGAATTGTATAAAATGTAGATGACAATACTGGGGCTTGAAGAAAATTAAGTATTTTTCCTAAATTTAATCAGCTGTCTGGTATGTGGCACAGGTTGGACTCATTCTGAGACCTAACAGTGCAAAATAATATACTGAAAGGGTGAATAAAAAATTTTGTGCTGGAAGTTCACTTGAGTCACTGGACAAGCATAGATAGGCAGGCATGATCTCACTTAAAGTTTGTATCCCTGATTAAGGTCCCATGCTTGTGCACGTTAATTAATATCTTTAAGAAACCTAATATGGTTCAGGTACCCAAGCGATTTTATTTGCATTTTCCTCCTTCTCCAATAGACCCACCTGTGCTGAGGAGATGCCCAATAGTAGTCATTTAACGAACAGGTCTAGTTCCAAGTTCCTGTTATTTTGTGTGATATCCAGCTACTATCCTCCCTATCCCTTCCATCAAAACAGTTTCCTGATCAAAGGAAAATTATGACTACATTCAACTAAATCAGACTATAAATGGTCATCTTAACTCACATCCAGATTGTGATCACTGTTTTGTGCACTTATTTTTAGCTCTGTGTTCCTTTTGTTCTGTATCATGCCTTACACTTTCAAGGCCTGGAAGGCAAGGCTAATGTTTGTTTTGTTTTATTTCATTCTTAGCACAACTTTGCATATAATTAGGAACCGAATAAATTTTATGATGATGGTGATTCTTTTTAAAGCCTGAAATTTATTGATTTGACTTCATTTCATTTGAATACCTTAACATTTAACCAGAGTGCTGGATTGTTTTCATTTGTAGCTATACAAAATTATTTTCCTCATGGAATAATCTTGTCCAAATTAGGAAAATTGGATATTCTTAATACTTAACTCTTAGGTTAAAGAGATGATTTGATATATGACATAAAATTCTTTATATAATATATTCTTGGCACATTTATATCTCATTCATCATCTTACTCATCATTATGTTTGATGACAACTGCCAGTTCTGCTACACGTAACTAACTTGCTCTTCAGTTTTGTCACCTTCATTTTCAGTGAGGAGAAGTGTATCTAGTAGAATGATTGATGAAGACTGAATGGTTGAACTTCGGAGCCTCATTGGACTCTGGTACATGGCAGGATTAATCCCATTTCGAATTCCATGTTTCTTGAAAAACTTAGAGTTCTCTGCCATTGGATTCTGGAAGTAGATCTTACTGGAGCGTTTTCTAAGAGTTTTTACTGACTTTGTGGCCCGGTAATTGCAGGTTATATATCGGCCAAATGCATCCCGAAATGTCTTATTGAAGAGGGTGTAAACCAAAGGATTCACTCCTGAGGAAACATAGCCTATCCACACAAATATCTCCAGGAGCATTTGGAGAGTAGTTTGGTTACAGGAATCACATAAAACTAAAGTTATGTTTGTAATAAAGAAGGGACACCACATAAGCAAAAAGAGGAAAAACACAATCCCTAGGACTTTTGAGGCTCTCTGTTCATTGGAAATGGTCTGCCCTGACTTTTTTCCAATTGTGGATGTTCTTCGCGTAAGTCTTTCATCACTTGAGTTGCACAGAGCCTTGTCCTTTCGAGAACCATCCAGCATTGCCACCTTTTCCGGTGACGAACAAGGTGTTTCATCCCTTTGGAAAACTGTAGACACAGTTGACCATGTTAGGCGTTGAGGTGGCTTGTTTTTGACCAAGTAAGCCTTCTTCTGTAAAGCATGGATAGTGAGAAAGTAGGTAACAATCATAATTGCAAGAGGTGTAAAGAAGGCAGCCAGTGAGCCAAAGAGCATGAAATTGCCAAAACGTTCCTTTGTCAGCACACAAGTGATATTGTTTGGGTTGTCCACATCAGTCTCTATCCCTTTAATAGGGATTGGAATGGCAATGCCTAAGGAAGAGGAAAACAAGATAAATTGAGTCATCTTACGACCTGTAACTCTTAGGTTAGATCCTTTTAGATTGCATCCTTATAACTTTATGCTTGTTGATGCATTATGGGACCCACAATGCAGGATTTGTCAAAGCATTCATCAGTGAAGATTTGACAAACAGAACCTAAGTGAGCACATCTGTTTTTAAACAAAGAGATTGGTTAGTAATTTCAGATTTATAATGAAAGCTCCCTTAAAGCTGTAGTATATCCATGATATGGTGGAGAATGTCTTCATTTATTCTACATTTCTCATAATCTATTTTTGTTTTTTAAGCTATCTCAGATTAAGGAAGAGAAATTCAGAAGAGAAGCTGCTTTTTTCTTATTATCCAGTGTAGTTAATCTAGAGGCACTTCAGAGTACATTTATTCAGTATCTTTATTCTGTTTTATCTTTGAGGTTACAGTTTCATTTAACAGTTTTACCTTTTGATATGTGTGAATGTCTTTTAATCCTTTCCATATAAGTTCTTAGGGAAAACCAAAGTTCATTAAAAAGTGCTACTTAAAATTGGAGTGTGTGTGAATTGTGACATTGAGAGATTATGAGTTCTTAATCTTTCTTCTTCTGTGGAAGCCTGGGCAGAGCGGCACTCATGCCTGTAATTCCAGCACTTTGGGAGGCCAAGTAGGGGTGGATCACTTGAGGTCAGGAGTTTGAGACCAGCGTGGCCAACATGGCGAAACCCCATCTCTACTAAAAATATGAAAATTATCCAGGCATGGCGGCATGCGCCTGTAGTCCCAGCTACTTGGAAGAAGAAGGTGGGAGAATCACTTGAACCAAGGAGGCCAAGGTTGCAGTGAGTCAAGATCACATCACTGCCCTCCACGCTCAGCGACAGAGTGAGACTCTGTCTCAAAAAAAAAAAAAAAAAAAGAGTTCTTCTATGACATAGGAAAGAAATATACCTCATGTTAATTTTCTGATCTTTAAATACCATGAAGTAAGTATTTAATATGATGTTGCTTAGTGAAGTAGCTTATTAGAAAGACAAATAATACAGGGGTTAACCTGAATCTTTTTCCTTTGAAGCAGCAGATATTTTTTAAATGTCTGAATTAACTGATCTTTAGAAACCTCTGGAATCCTTGTGTTGTTTTGCGAATCCAAGAGCACTCATCTACACACCCTTTTTATGGTAGCTAAGAGCCATTGACAAGAATACGTTCCTCAAACCCTTTCTAACAGAGGTCATTACTTTCTCTACTTTTCCTCATGTACACCACCAGAAAGAGGATTCTGTATACTTGTTCTACACCAGGGGTCATTATACTACAATTTGAGGACCATTGGCCCACATTCTGTTTTTGTAAAAGTTTTATTGGCACACTGCCACTCCCATTTGTTAATAACATATTGTCCGTGGCTGCTTTTGTTCTGCAGCAGAGTGGAGGAGCTGTGACAGAAACCATACACACTCTGCAAGCCCAAAATATTTGCTGTCTTACCCTTTATAGAAAAAGTTGACTGACTCCTGCTTTACCCTCTTACTTTCAGATCACCATTCCACTGTTTCTTTCTCCCCAAAAACACTTGCCTTTTGAAGTTTATTTTATCTACTTAATACTCTCTTCTCCATCTTGCTTTTATGCTAACCTCCATGACATTTGTTCATCTTTGTCAATGGCTTCAGTACCTGCTATAGTCTTCTCTCCACTGCTCCAGTGCCAGCATCTTCCACAACTTCATCCCATTCATGACCCTTCTAAGACCTTAATTTTATGTTTCTTGAACTCTTTGACTCTAATTATTATTATTTGCACTAAAGCCATCCACAGGTCTACTTAAAACAATCCCATATCTAAGATTATGAACTCTAATATTTCCCTTCCTTGTCCTGCTACCCTTCACTCCTAAAGAACTTTTGTTTACTGTTATTTTTACCTCTAGGTCATTCATTCGTCTCAATTTTCACATTCTCTTAACTCATTCTATTATGAGACTTCATTCATTCGTCTCAATTTTTACATTCTATTAATATCAAGACACACTACTTTCCTATCCAGCTTGTTGGTCAATAACTAAAAGTTTTCACTGGTACTTTTTATGCCCTTACCCTGTATATTATCATATTTTCTGTTGCCAGGTTATTACCTAGGATAACTGTAAATCCAAAAGAAGAGAGTGAGCTCTCTTCAGCATTTCGTAGAATTTCAAAACTGAGCTTATTGTCATCTGCATTTTCATTTTTTCAAAGTTACTAATTTGTGATCAGTTCTACAAGACAAAGTACAATGAAGTGAAAGAGCATTGATCTTGGCCTTGGTGCTGAAAAGCTGTAAGAGTTCTTAAGCCAACTGATTAAAACCTCTAGGTTTCTTTTTTCTTACCTATAAGAAGAAGTGGATTTCTAAATCTGTATATCATGAGTCTTCCTTTTATTCTTTTTTCTCCTGCATCACTCATCACTTTGTGTTAGTGTAATTTGTTTATGTGTCTGCCTTTCTTGAGTGCAAAGATTCTTTTTCTTGATCATCTGTATATTCTTTACACTCAGTAAAATGTGATCAATTTATAAATTGATGGTGTCCAGCCTTAATTTAGATACCATTTATACCAGTAGGCTGCTTACCTTGTTAGCTTGATCATATTTCACAATTTCAAATATTTTAATTATTCTTAAGGATCCGTTTCTTCAATTTTTTTTCCCTTTCTCTATCTTATTTTCCCACCCCACCCCAATATACACATACCTCACACTCTCCCTCTCCCTCTCCCTCATTGCAGTGAGCTTACCAAATGTGAGTCATCTCACATAATGACTTTGTTATAGTTTTCCTCCTCTCCGCTTCAAATTTTAATTTTCACCCATTGTCTCCCATTCCCTTTCTGTAGCTGCTTTTGGGGGACTGGTTCTGCTCTGTCAGCACCTGCTTCCTAAACTAGCCTTTTCTCGCTGTTTTTAAATCTCTTCATTCTGAATAGACTTTTTCTTGGCCCTGCTTTGTTCCCACACCAGAGGAGTAACACAGCTTACTTTTACCTCCGAACTTCAAAGAGGTCCAGCCCTTATTTATATCATCATTTCAGGAATATAAAGGTCAATTTCATTGTTTTGCTTTCTTGCTGTTTTTGCCCCAGTGCTCCTACTCAGATTAGGGAGAAGTAATTTAAGTATTCCAGTGTCTTAATTTTTTGCCTCTTTGAAATATTTTTACAAGGAGGAAGCTAATCTGCTGCTCAAACCATTGTAATTTTTGCAGATCTGTTTGTTTTTCTCATACTAACATATAAGAGCTTTGAATGATTTACGCATACTTCATGATAAGAAGTATAACTTTGAGTATTATAGATGAGTATAGGGCCATAAGACGATTTAGAAGAAAAAGGATTTCTTTTATAAGTCATTTCTGAACATCAGTATGTTTTCTTTGCATCTCTTAAAGCTTTTAATTAAACATACTCAAAACACTTACGTGCAGTGACTCACACCTGCAATTCCAGCACTTTGGGAGGCTGGGGCAGGGGGATCACCAGAGCTCAGGAGTTTGAGACTGGGCAACATGACAAACCCTATCTCTACCAAAAATACAAAAATATAAAAATTAACCAGGCGTGGTGGTGTGCGCCTGTAGTCCCAGCTACTTGGGAGGCTGAGGTGGGAGGATCGCTTGAGCCTGGGAAGTCGAGGCAGCAGTGAACCATGATTGTGCCACTGCACTCTAGCCTGGGTGACAGAGCGAGACCCTGTCTCCAAAAAAGAAAAAAACGAGAAACAACCCACTTAAGCAGACACTTAACTGCCATTAATCTGTACACATATGTTCTGAAATGTTGGCTTCCAAGATTAATTTGTGTTCTTTGATATCTGCCTACAAAATGTTTGAGTTGTGATTTTTGTTTTTTCTCTTACAATCTTTTAAAATGTGATTTAAGGTGCATTTCATTTCTTGTTATTTTAATGTAATTACAGGATTCCAAATGCTAGCTAGACCATAATTATCTGTTGGGAAATATGAAAACTGTTCTCAAACTTAACCTTTCTGCAAGTTAGATATCTAAGCAGAAAGAAATCTCAATAAACACTGTGCAGATGGTTCTTTCTGAGGACATGAGCTTTGTTACTCTTCACACTTTTTACCAATAGTATGGTTTAGAAGCCGTATGATAAATGCAGTGACATAAGGAGCTTATGTTAATATATCAGTAGGCTGGCTTGACCTCTCATGCTGAGTTTCATTGCCTACTAGACCTAGTATTCTCCTAGCCAAGTGGAACCAAAGACTTTGTATACTACCCATACTCTGGCATTCTCTACATACCTATTGAAATTAACCACACCACTGTAATCTTGATGAATGCTGTAGCTCGTGAGTTATATTGATTGGCCTGGATTGGTTTTTTGATGGCTATATAACGATCCACTGAAATGGCACAGAGATGCATAATGGATGCGGTTGAAAAGAGAACGTCAAGGAATAACCAGGCAGGACACAGAACAAGTGGGAGGGGCCACATAGCCTCTGAAAGAAATAAAAACAAGACAAACATTTTCTCCTATAAAATGGCAACCTTCAGTCTACAGTTTTTCAGGTGATACAACTTTTGTCTTTTTTGTTACTCATCTAAAATTTTATAACTTTAACAAGATGATGTTTAACATCAGATAATGGAGACAACATTAAATTCAATATTTCTGTGGATGGTAACTTTTAAATACATTTTCTATTTTGTATAATAGTTATGCCTTTTTTCTAAGTCGGCAACAGTTTAACTTTTTAGCATTATTGTGACCTTTGCTCTTTTGTTGATTCCATTTGTGATCTTTTTAAAATTTATGTAGTATTGTGACTGGAACTTAACCTTGGTATGTAAATAAAATTTATTTTTAAGCTGATGTTGTATAAAAAGAAAACATTTTACCATATACAGGAAACGGTATGACAAAAAACATATTAGAATGGGAGTCCCTGTGACATCTGGGTTTTGGGCTCACTTCTAGCAATAACTGAACAGCAAGATCCTTGTTTATAGCATTCTCTAGTTTGATGAAATAGTGGAATGATTGTTTTGACAGAAATAGTTCTCAAATAAAGATTGCAAAAGGAATGGCTTCAGATTATCTAGAAGAAAAGTAGATTATTTCCCTTTCTATATTCCATCATTCACTCCAAAAACTGGAGATATAATAATTAGTACAGACTTTTGATTTAAAAAGAAAATCTCAGGGTTAGACGTAGTACTTAATTTATTTAACAAACTCTTTACAAAACACTGCGTATCTCATATAGTCTTAAGCCCTTTAGAAATATTAACCTTAAAAAAATTTTAGGTGTGAATGTGATACTGAATATTCTGCATAGCTTTCTAATCAATTACTTACACAGATGTTCATACATATGTGAATTTAATAGGCGTTACATATATACACCCACCACTTTTCAAAGTGTGTTTACAGTTTCAAAACAACTAAAATTTTAGAATTCCCCCTAGAATATTTCCATTAGAATCCAGTTTAATGCCTGTAGAAAACAAATGTCATGCATGTGAGATTATCTAAGTCTCTTTTAGGATTTGATTGTTATATGTCTACTGATAATATATAATCTACTTTTCTTCTGGCTATTGCAGGTATATCTGACTTTGACAGGTACAAAGTGATTGTCATAATTGAAGGAAAACCAGGATAATCATCTCAGGGTTACAGAACAACAAGAGACCCTTCTATTGTGAACTGTTTAAATTTAAGGAGCCTGGGGGTGGAGAGAGATTAAAATCTCAGAACAAAAAAAAAAAAAAAAAAAAAAAAAAAAGCATAATTTAGGGGCAGAGTTCTTAGATAGGTCTGGCTATGTTATTTTCAAGCGTCAAGTAGGAGATTTTTTAAAAGTCAGGTAGTATTTCAGTGAAAAATATTTGGGCACTTCACAAAGTATCCAAAAGGTAGCAGGTCTGACACATCCACTTTTTGGTGCCTTCTGTTTCCAGAGTTGGTATGTGGCATTCTGAAAAGGAATATTAAAATATTTCTTCCTAGGAACAAAATAACAAAATCAGCACAAACTTTTACTCAAAAAGAATAAATGATTGGACTTAGTTCCATGTTCAGCAGCTTCTTAAAAAGGGATGAAAGCATCAAGTGGAAGGGGTCATTCATGATTTTCAGTGTATTGCTGTAAACTTTTCATGCTTGTTGAATGGGAGGTAGGAAGGGATAGAGGTGGTACATTTTAGATTTATTGAGCTGGAAGGAACCTTAGAGATTGCCATTGATCTTGCAGATGAGTAAATTCAGGTATGATTAAGTCTGAATGTAGGGGTAAGGAGGGGAGGCATTTATTTATTGAAATTTAAATATGATTTGAAAGTGTTCTTTAGAACTGCCACTCAGAGTTTGCTGTTAAGATGGAGAGTGAGGATCGGTATCACCTGGGTACTTAGATATTCAGGCTCTTGGGTCTCATCTCAGACCTACTGTATCAGACTCTGCAATTAAACAAGGTTTCCAGGTGATTTGTGTGCAAATTAACATTTCAGAAGCAGTGCTTTGGAAGACTTTCTGGGAAGGTTTGTGTCTGAGTCTTAAAAGATGCTCTTAGTGTGCTGTTGTAGGGTTGGTTATAGGCACTTGAAATGTCTCATGGAAAGGAACTAATGGGAGGCCTCTCAGAATAAATTAAGTCAGAGAAACGGATGTTTGGGGAAAATCTAATCAATTGGATTTTCTCACTCTTAGCCGTAGCATTCAGATTTTCTGTCATTTAGTGGAAAAGGACCTTGGACACAGGCAGCTTTAAAGCGAACTAACAGTCTAAGTAGAGTGAAAAGAATTATTTTAGAATTTGTAGTAGAAACTACTAAAAATGAGGGTACATTCTAAACTGAGCTGAAGTTCTAGATTTACGACTGTAAGTAGGGTGGTAGAAAAATACTCGTCTAGAGCATTTTTTTCCACAAAATATATTTAATAAGCTTGTTATATAAAATCAAACACTTAACATTGTCCACATTTCTTCAATAATTCAAACTCACTGATATCTAACTCTGGGAGTAGTTTGTATTTTGGAAGACTTCCTAAGCTAAAAGTATATTTACATATTTACAACACATGTGAATATAACTGAAGAACTACTTCAAATAATGTTGAAATTCACAGAATTGTAGAGATTTATAGTTATAGTTTAGAAGTGTCACCAAATTGTTTGCAATCAAATGTACAGCACTAATTATGAAAAATGTTTTACCAAAAGGGGGAGAAAAACTGGGAGGGAAATATATGATGTTAAAGTCCTGTGATAAATACTTAGAAGATTAAAAAGTAATAATATACAATCGATTTAATGACCAAAAATTTTTTTTGAATCCCTGGTTGTAATTTTTGGTAGCTTCACCCAGTCTTTCAGAAGGCAGTATGCTATGCTGTCAGGAACTCTCCACTGTCTCATCAGAGCCATGCTAAATGCAGTAACAGCCCTGGCTGAAAATAAGGAAGATGATGTTAGCAACTTTGAGTTTCACACATCTTCTCCATACAGGCTAAGTACTTATGCTTACATGTATTCCTGAAAGATTAAAAGGCCCGTCACCCATTCATACCAAAAAATACTTTCTTAACATGCTTTAAAAGGATTCCTTACTTTGTTTTTATTTTTTTATTTTTTATTTTTTGAGACAAGGTGTGACTCTCTCTCCCAGGCTGCAGTGCAAGTGATGCGATCTTGACCCTGCAACCTCTGCCTCTCGGGCTCAAGCCATCCTCTGACCTCAGCCTCCCAAGTAGCTGGGACTAGAGGCACACACCATCATATCCGGCTAATTTTTTTGTATTTTTTGTAGAGATGGGGTTTCACCATGTTGCCCAGGCTGGTCTTAAACTCGTGAACTCAAGCGATCCACCCACCTCAGCCTCCCAAAGTGCCGGGATTACAGGTGTGAGCAACCATGCCCAGCTGGGTTCCTTACTTTGGAGGAGGGAGACAAACATACATCATATATAAATATTAATCACATAAGGTATCAGAGATATTGATTGCAGTTAAGGATTTAAAAGGCAGGTAATTATTGTGTTGTATCTTAGGTTTCCTTCCTTTAAGTCCTTACTCTCTCTAACATGTTTTAAAATGGTTTGCCAACTATTTAAACTTGTCTGTTTAGCTATTCTAGTTATGGATTATACTTCTGAAGATTAAGGTTTAGAAAATTCTAGTCATAAATCTAGTAGCCATAAGCAGGAAGCCATAAGAAAACTCATATAAAAAAATATTTGTCTTTGGAATTTGACCATCTGATGCACATACTCCTAATTGTGGGCTAAGAAGGAAAGTTTGTTTAGCGCTGATTTAAGTAACCCTATGAAGCCCTGTTAGCGTCACTTTACGCAGAAAGAATTTATAAACTCAAGGCCGGGCGCGGTGGCTCAAGCCTGTAATCCCAGCACTTTGGGAGGCCGAGATGGGCGGATCACGAGGTCAGGAGATCGAGACCATCCTGGCTAACACAGTGAAACCCCGTCTCTACTAAGAAATACAAAAAATAGCCGGGCGAGGTGGCGGGCGCCTGTAGTCCCAGCTACTCGGGAGGCTGAGGCCGGAGAATGGCGTGAACCCGGGAGGCGGAGCTTGCAGTGAGCTGAGATCCGGCCACTGCACTCCAGCCTGGGCTACAGAGCGAGACTCCGTCTCAAAAAAAAAAAAAAAAATTTATAAACTCATTCCCACTTAAAATTCACTAGAATTTTCTTATTACAGTTAGTGCTTTATTGTTAACAGAAATATTGAGATGTGATACAGAATTTTCTTTAAGAAAGAATGAGACTGAAATTTAAGATTAAGAGAGATGAATCTTTGTAATTCCAAGCCTTTCTGATTTCAAGTTACATGAAACACTGGTGGATAGTTTTTATGAAACTAACATAAAACAAAAAGATAGCTGCATTAAATTAATAGAAACCCTATATACAATGCAAAAAAGAAAAAGAGGCTTTTGTAAATGCCTAATAGATTTGGGTAATCTAAGAATTTATAGAAATTAAAAACAGTTCTGGGCGGATCACGAGGTCAGGAGATCGAGACCATCCTGGCTAACCCAGTGAAACCCCATCTCTACTAAAAAATACAAAAAACTAGCCGGGCGTGGTGGCGGGCGCCTGTAGTCCCAGCTACTCGGGAGGCTGAGGCAGGAGAATGGCATGAACCCGGGAGGCAGAGCTTGCAGTGAGCTGAGATCCAGCCACTGCACTCCAGCCTGGGGGACAGAGCGAAACTCCATCTCAAAAAAAAAAAACAAAACAAAACAGTTCTAGACACACTTGTTTTATAAAGGGACTTTTCCTAGTCTAGAGACTTTCATTCTAAAATCGTTTTTTAGTTAGTATTAATTTAGTTAGCTCAAAGTCAGAAAAGTTTATTTCTATTTAGAATAACTAAATTAAAGGTTAAGTTGGTGTTGTGAAATACTTTATTTCAAAACATTTATTGTAGGAGTTTTGGTTTTAAGAATTTCTAATTACATTTATTTGTTGTAATGTATTATATCCCATGTACTTCCACAAAGACTTGGGACATTGAAAATTTGAAACAACGAAGTGAAACAGTTACATATTTAAATAGAAAGAAAGAAAAGTGTATCTAAGAGTCAGTCTGAGGGAAATAAGTTACTAGGTTCAACTAAATTAATTACTGTTATTCTAGGGCTCTACTTTAGACTCTTTTCATTAAAATTAAAGAATAATAGCATTTCTGCAAATGCGTGAAATAATTACAAACTGAATATTAAAGCAACAAAACAAGTCCTAGATGGGTCTTGTCTTATACACAATTGTTTAATTATCTAAAGAATATCAGTAGCACAAATATTTTATTGTTTGAAATGAAGATTATGCTTTAAATACTGCCATACATAAGGGATGGTAGGAGTTGTCATTCAGTTATGTAAATTGTCATTTGTCTCCCAGACAAGGTTCAACAACTTCATAAGTATGGGCCCAGGTCTAATACCTTCCACAGAAAAGAGATCTTGCAGTCATCTGAAGGATTTGTACAAGTATAGGTCGACGCTCAAGTATTCTTTTCCACTTAATATGAAATATAACTTTAACGGAGAAGAATATTGAGATCTAACTTGTCCCTAAGAGGGGAAAAAAAATTCTGTGATCCTCTTAACAGTTACGTGGGGTTATTTAAGATATAATTGTTGGTTCTCTATGCCAAATATGAGTTTTAGCTGGTCACATTTCTCATTGGCATTTGAGAAAGCAGAGTAATAAAGGTTAAGAGTGTGAATTCTAGAATCAGTCCTCCTGGGTTTAAATCATGTCTCTGCCACTTTGTAATCTTGAACAGATTACTTATCTCTCTGCTTCTCTGTCCTCTGTAAAACGAGGATAATAGTACCTGTTTTATAGGATTGCTTTAATAGAGTTTATATGGATGATGATTAAATACACGTGAAGGGTTTAGAACAGTTCCTGGCATAAAGAGAGCACTCAATAAATGTTAGTGCTTATTACTGTTATTTAACAGAAACTAGCCAGCTAACTCAACCATGAAAACACTCCTACATAGAAACAACAAGCCAAATCATCAGTATGAAATAAGAGTGTTTGTCTTTTCTACCTGCTGTAGCAAAAGTGCATACATCTGATTCAGCTTAAAACTTTAAGCTATACTTTCAGGGGGTGAGGGAGGATGAGCTGAGAACAGTTTAACTCTGTTTAACTTTGAATTAAATTTGTCAAAGTATGTTTTTTACTAACATTGAACTTTAACTGCTGTTTATTTTATATATGATACAGGAAAATAACCTGTATGCATTGCATGCCTGGGTTTTTTATTGGTTTGGGTATTTTTGTTTGTTTGTTTTTGCTTTCTTTTGAATTAGTACAAAAACCTGAGGATTTTTACTAGAAACCCCATATCTTGATGAGGCAGACTTATTTTATCTGAAACCTGCTTAACCTTTGGGCAGCTTTTTAGTTTGGAAAGTTAGGTTATACCATTTGTCCGGAAAATAATTAGCATCAGTCCATAAATCTGGGACATAAAATGTTTCCCTTTGGAGGGTGTAAAAGACTATTTTTAAAGGCATTCCAAGTGGGCTGTTCCTATAGAGTTTACAGAGGTTCTCAGTTCATGAACTTATTGCAGCAGGCAAATCATAAATAGTTCTTATGTCCAAAAAGAACATGATTTTCAAATATACATTTATCTCAGAAATTCTAATGCTTCTGTCTTTATCTTCCAGGAAAGACATAGTTCAGTTCAAATTATTGTTTAAAAGTTTATGTTTTGTTTTTTACCTTTTACCTTTTGAGCATATGAGTTATCCTGGGTTTCATTGTCTAATATGATAGTATTTTAAATGTTTTAAGCAATTTAATGCTTACAAAATTTTTTCCTGGTTTTTAAAATTTCCGCTTTATAATAAGAAGTGACTTTAATTAATTGCTTTTCTCCTCCATTTCAGAACTGGGTAGGCTAACATTTTACTGCATAAATGAATAACTGCCATTTTTCTCTTACTGCTATACATTTGTTTCATCTCTGATTAGACTTACATCTCAACTAAATCATATTTAATTTGCATGCAGTACTCTACCAATTACTATTAGTGCTTATAAGATGCTGGGCCCTGCTTGTCAACGTGATTGAACTCTGAAATAATAAATGACTTGCCTGATCCAACACAGGAGAACCAGGATTCAAACCCTGGGATGCCGTGCTTCAAACAGCCGTCTTTCAGCCATTTTATATACTCTCTTTCAGCTATACCAAGGATACTGTTTGAACTTATAGATCATGAGGCATTAATTAAAACTTAAGTTATAGCCAGGTTTGGTGGCTCACACCTGTAATCCCAACACCTTGGGAGGCTGAGGCACGTGGATCACCTGAGGTCAGTAGTTCAAGACCAGCCTGGTCCACATGGCAAAACCCCATCTCTACTAAAAATACAAAACTTAGCCAAGTGTGGTGGCTTGCGCCTGTAGTCCCAGCTGCTCGGGAGGCTAAGGCAGGAGAATTGCTTGAACCTGTGGGTGGAGGTTGCAGTGAACCGAGATCATGCCACTGATGCCCAATGGATGGCCAGATGCTATATTTTTCCCTGTTACTTTTTTTTTTTTTTTTGAGATGGAGCCTTGCTCTGTCACCCAGTCTAGTGTACAGTGGCGCGATCTCGGCTCACTGCAACTCTGCCTCCCGAGTTCAAGCTATTCTCCTGCCTCAGCCTGCTGAGTAGCTGGGACTACAGGCGCGTGCCACCACACCCGACTAATTTTTGTATTTTTAGTAGGGACGGGGTTTCGCCATGTTGGCCAGGCTGGTCTCGAACTCCTGACCTCAGGTGATCCATCCGTTTCAGCCTCCCAAAGTGCTGGGATTACAGGCATAAACCACTGTGCCCAGCCTCCCCTGTTACTTTTTAAATCACTTATAAAATGAAAGAAAGAAAGGTTCAGAGAAACTCTTAAATGGTGAATATCCTGTCTTTTTTATATCAGCATAAGATGTTGTTTTCTTGCTCAAGTATTTCTAATATAGGTATTTTCAAGCCTTATGTTATAAGTTGTTGATTTGTGATCATGGATTTTAGGAATTATGGACAAGACAATAAAAAACTAGAACTGTAAAGATCAAGTCCAGTGCTCCCAGGTAGGAAGAAGTGGCAGAAAAATTGACCTAGCACAACTCATTTGAAAGACAATGTTGTGCCTAAGTTGTCATAATCTTGGGAAAATAGGAATTCAAACTGTGTATTGCTAAATAGTATACAGATCAGTGATTGAAAAATATCTTTCGGTATAAGGACACAAGGGCCACTTTTATATTTTACTGCTCTTATTTTTAAATTTTCATTTTATTAGACCACTAGCTAGTATAGTTTTTCTGTTACTTTCATTGAATTCCCCTGAGATAGCTAAAATTATTGTTCATAGTGATAATCTTTTATCATAGAACCAAGAACACTTGTTTGTACAAACGTCAGAAGTCCTAAAGATTACCACTACAATAAGAGTGTAAATAAAGTCTAATTCTGCTTTTTAAAGTTATCAGAAGTTCTTATAAAGGCATTAGTTTAGAAAAATCTTAGTGTTTATTACTTTGCAAAAGGTTATAAAAATATCTTAGTATTTGAAGTCAGGTTTTCATTTGTACATGCAGTTCCCAATTTATAAATTCATCCTTTAAAGTTTGTTAGAGGGCAACATGTGTTTTTTTCCTACATTTTTTCATAGAAATTGAATTATGCTTTAAATAATTAATGCCATAATGTATTAGAAAATGTATTAGATAGTGGTTCCCAGATTTATTCATTTTTTAAAAACCTACAAACCCCACTATACAACTTAATTCTGATAGTAAAAGTGTGTGTGGCTATAAAAGATTTTATTTTGTAATTAGAAATTGACAAATGTGAGTCAGGTATGGTGGCATGTGCCTGTAATCCTAGCTACTTGAGAGGCTGAAGCCAGAGGATCGCTTGAACCCAGGAGTTTGAGGCCAGCCCAGGCAACATTGCCAGACCCCATCTGTATTAAAATAAATAAATAAAAGTAAATTTAAAAGTTTAACATTTGGAAGAATGAAATACTATTAAAATATCTATCAATTATTTAAGACATAAATATGAAGACATTTCACATATTTTATGTTAACATATGTTGGGTTTTCTGCTAATTATATTGCTATCTTGGGTACCAACATTTTTTAAATATACACTTAAAATTTTCGGCTGCTGGATACCTATTTTTCTGTAGAATACATGGAATTATCTTTGTTATCTTTGTATTTTGTTTGTTAGCTCACTTTAATTCTGTGGTACTTTACCTTTTAAGATTCCTTAACTATTTAGCTGATAATTTTAATATCTACCATGGTATTTTGCATATAACTTAAAATATTTTTGATATTTATGGGCTCAAAGATTTTAAAGCTAAAATTCACTTCTGCATCATTCTTTCAATTGCATGTATTGAATGATGTATTAAATGTTATGGTAGTCTGAAATAAGCATTTTGACATTTTCTGTTTGCCTAGCAAAGCACAGTTTGAAGAGTATGATTTTACATCTTAAGCTACTATTATGTACATGGAGATGAGAGCTGGAATCATATGCCTATACAATATTTATCAAATATGCATATATATTTCTACCTAATACTTTCTTTTAAGCTTTATTCAGAATTAGGGTACTTTATGTTCTCTATTATAGTAAGACTTCTTAATTATTTTTCATGGTTTCCTGCAGTGTTAGATTACTTAAAATATTACAAATTTATAAGACAGAGGGAGATAGACTGTTAATTATTAGAAAGTCTAATTAAAGCAGTAGAACCTTACTCATTACTGCTTGTCCTGCCACATAATTTTCTTGATTTATTTTAAAGCCCAGGTAAATGTTGATTTAAAATGGAAGGTTTAAACCTGTTACCATCTGATAATAGTTTTAGATATCTTTCTGTTATTACTTATAAAATTGTAATGTGTAAAACCTGGGTGTAATAGTTGGAATAGCAGGGGTTTTTTACTTTCTAATAGTGGATTCTGGTTTAATAAATTTTACTTCTATAACTTAAAATATTTTTATCTTCATATAAGTAAATATAATTCTAAGAAACAATATCTGCCACAAGTAATCATTTTCCTTAGGTAGTTTATGAATGGAATATCAGTTTACACCAAGCACTGAATAAGTTAAATATCCTTTTAATGCTGATTCCAAGGGTCTAGGAACCCTCATAATTCATCAGCAGAATTATTTGTGTTTACCCAAATTTTATAACTAGAGATAATATGCGTAAATCTGGAACTACTTATATCTATTTTTTTATTAGAACAAACTAAGATTTCAGTGTCAAACTATACTGTACCTTTTATTATCACAATAACTAGGTTTTAATCCACTTACGAACTTAGAGGTCTATCAAGAACACAGATGCCCATATATCATAAAAAATTAAATAGATGAATCATGTCTTTGGACACTGTGAGCCAAACCATTTCCTTCAGCAACTAAACATAATTTTTCTTAACATGACACTTACGAAGGAATTGTGTTCGAGTTTATAATATACAAACTATTAAGAGCTATAATAAGGATTTTTGGACAATTCCAATTTTAAACTGAGGTTTAGCGATTTAAATTGGGATTTAGTGATTCAAAGACCTTATCGTTAACCCAGCACATACCTGTCCTGGAAGTGTCCTAGTTATTGCTTTAAGGAAAAAAAGTATCAATGTAGAAAAGTTAAGGTATAGACCTATTCATTGTAATTTATAGATAATATATTCAGAATCTATAAATATCACTAACTTGAATGACTTTTTAAATGATTTTATTAGATAGCTTAGGAGGGAGAAAAATGGCTTCCAAAAAATATTTTTTTCTCTTTAAAACTGATGATCAACCATAGAAAATGATGTAAAACAAGGGACTGTGTACTTGCCGTATCTTTAAATAGTCCAAGTTCATCTTTTATTTCAACAAAAATAAAGCTTAAATGAGTGCCCATTCTCTAATAGTATATCATAGTTCTGTGGTTTGATGGCACAAACAAAGTGAAATACTTACCAAACATTATTGTCAAGAGGGCAATTGGCATCACAAACAATCCAACCAGCAAATCAGCCACCGCCAAGGACATTAGAAAGTAATTAGTAGCATACTGCAGCTTTTTCTCCAGCGAAACAGCCAGAATAACAAGGGTATTTCCACCAATTGTGGGTATTATCACCATGAGTATCAGAAGAGCTGCCCAGTGCAGTTTATTTCCCTGTTCCTCAACAATCTGTTTCATTTCCTCTGGTATTGATTCTGTCTGTAATCCAGACCAGTTAGAAGAGATAACGTGAACAAAGGTGCTCTGCAAAATGTGCTCAGGCATTGTGCTTTGAAGTTCAGACACTCTGTAAGAGAGAGCCATTTGCTGTTTTTCTGTGATTCAATCCCGTTCCGAACAGTGGTCAGCATGGTTAGTAGCTAAACTGGTCATCTGTTTTTTTAAGGCATTGTACCCATGTCAAACACTCGAAAGCCACAGTTGACACATTCCTTTAAAAAAAAAAAATCCAAGTTCTCTAAAATGAGCTTATATACACATCTGTCCATGTTTGTAGGTAAGATCTCCAAGTATTTATTATTTTCTAAAGGCTTAAATTTAGAAGAGCTCAGTAAAAAGAAACTGATAGCTGTGAAAAAATAATAGGATATATATATATATATATATATATATTTAGTTTCTCTCTCTTTTTCTACCGTAGTTGTAGAGTCATGTTTGAACTTGCATGCCAGAGAGTTCCCCCTAGATACAAAATGCATAGATTGCATTATTTTATTCATTTCTGAAAGTGGTAAAAACTCTTGAACTTTATAGCCCTTCCCTTAGTAAGTCTGTTGTGCATTTGTGACAATGCAGCCAGTTCTCCAAGTATACTATATTTCTGATATTCCTCAGTTAATGAAACAGAAGACACATTAATTTTTTCAATGGTTGTAATAAAAAGTTAGGTGTTTCCTGACCCTTCAATGTCTTTTTACCTTTACTTACAGAAGAATAGAAAAGTCGAAACACAATAGTTCAGAATAGAACTTTTAGTATGTGCTGACCACCCACCTGGAAACACTCCAAGCCCAACAAGGGTCTAAATGAATTATTTACCAGCTAGGAATCCTTATATGTAATTGGCTTTGTCTGACTAGGTTTGTAAGTACTAATATAAATGTCATTTTAGATTTCCTTTATTTTGAGAGAAGGAGAATAAATAGATATTACTAGGATCCATATAATTGTTTTTAGTAATTTCATCTCTCATGGTGTATTTTTGCAACAATTGTGTTCTAAATTTAATCACTAAATTTGCCAAATTCAAACCAATTTTTGTTGTTGTTGTTTTAAGTAGTGTTTTTTTGTTTTAACCTTCCCAGTTGCTTTGAGAAGAAAGGGAAACCAAAAGGAAAATTAAACCATTTATTTGTTCATCAAATGTACAAATCACATTTTAAAAAACTCTCCTTTAGCATTACTAAATTTTTCATTTTGATTTTTAAACCGCTGAATAGAAATGAAAGTTTATGATAGCAGAATTCTTGAAGATTTTTTAAAAAAAAACCTTTAGATTAATTCCATATGTGTTTGTTAAATGCTTACCTCTGGTTTCGTTGTTATTTTACCGAGCATGTCATCTTATGTGTTCACTGGACTTGCTTGCTGCTCTGACTGAAATCCTCCTCCCATTGACTTATTCTGAGCCTCCAGCACAGGCGGTTGAAAGCAGTGAAACAAATATGTTGGATAGCTGCAAGCATGCCAAGGAGGTTATTTCCTCTTTGATACATTCATTTTTAGAGAGTAGCAGCATTCATTGTAATTCTTAAATCACTGTTAAGCATGTTGAACCAGTTCATGGCCCTTATTCAAGTTATGTTTTTAAGAGCTCTCTTTAATGTTTGGGGGACTGTAATAAACTTGATAATTTTAGCTTCAGATAGTTTTGTTTGGGATTACGCCTGAGCTGTTTTTCCCATTTGAGAAAAAATAAGATATAATCTAGCTATTGTAGAGGTTTCATTCTATGAAGATTCTGCCCTTTTAAAAGCCTATAGTGATTTCTGCAGTTTCTGTTTCTAGCAGTGAAACAAGATTCTTATCTAGCTTTTGTGCCTTTGCTGTGGAACACCATTAATTTGCTCTGGTTGCAACCTTATATAGAAGAGCACAGAAAGGCCTGAATTCTACATGTATACATAGGTTTTAGCAGAAACTTTTTTACTGCTTATTTTTAAACAGATGATCTCTGGGTTTAGGAGTGGTTCACAGCTTTTTTTCCCCGTAGATTTTACATTGAAGAAAATATAAGTAATGAAAATACTTTTT
Organism: Theropithecus gelada; assembly: GCF_003255815.1. Classification (NCBI taxonomy): domain Eukaryota; kingdom Metazoa; phylum Chordata; class Mammalia; order Primates; family Cercopithecidae; genus Theropithecus; species Theropithecus gelada. The sequence continues at coordinate 107,781,264 of NC_037680.1, forward strand.
TGCCTTATTTCAGAAAATTGGTGTTTAAATCTTAATAGTTATGCTATTTAAGTTTTCTCTAAGACTAGCTTAATATTAGAACTTCAGCATTCTCAAGGTTTCCTTTTAAAATATCATTATAGATGCATATTTTTAATTAATTACTTATAAATCAGTAATGGCATTTGTGCCCTTGTTTCAAATTTGTATTCCTTTGCTCATGTTGAATGTTATTGGAAAATACTTAGTTCATTTTAGCTTTGCTGAGCACTTCAGATTTTATTCAGTATTTGCTGCTTTTTTAAAAACTCAAAATTTACTATATTAGAAAAAATACTTGTGAAGAATTCTAGATGAAATAATACTCAATAGAAATCAGATGTTTGTTAATGTACCAGAATTTCTATTCAGGAATATGAAAATATTTTAAGGCAAGGCACGGTGGCTCGTGCCTGTAATCCCAGCTCTTTGGGAGACCAAGACAGGTGGATTGCTTGAGTCTAGGAGTTAGAGACCAGCTTAGGCAACATGGCAAAACTCCATCTCTACAAAAAAAAAAAAAAAAAACACAAAAATTAACCAGGTGTGGTGGTGCACACCTATAGTCCCAGCTACTGGGTGGCAGTGGAGGAGTTGGGGGTTGGGGGTTGAGGGTCGGGGGAGACCTGAGGCGGGAGGATTTCATGAACCTGGGGTAGGTCAAGGTTGCAGTGAGCCAAGATTGCACCACTGCGCTCCAGCTTGGGGTGACAGAATGAGATCTTGTCTCTAAGATAAAAAAAGGAAAGAAAAGAAAATATTTTTAAATACTGCTTAGTTGTGAGTTACACTTTGATATCTGTGCTTATGAAGGCAGATAGGGATCTGCAAAACAAGTAATGTCAGATTGAAAATAGCAGCACCATTATATCCAATGAAAAAACTTGTATGAAATAAGCCTTTATTGATTTGTTTATAGATAAAATTTTTAAAATATTAAGTATATTATAAAAATGCAGTCATTATTGTATTTGCTGGTATTAATCCTTTTACTCACATTCACTCATTTTTTGCCTCAACTTATAAAAGTAAGATTGGTACTTGGATTTTTTTTAATTTTGTGTTTTTAAGTCTGTTTAATGCCTAAGGAACATAACTAGTTAGAACAGCTACTTATTTGGCAATCTCAAGTTATGGGAAGCGTAGCTGAGAATCAAGAAAAAAGCAGAATAATAGTAAATACATAGTTATATAAAAGGATAGTTGAGTCTCAGCAAATAACTGAACCTGTGCTTTAAAACCCTAAGTACTTTAAGTAGAAAGTAGCCTCTAAGTCCCCACTCCATCTTTTCACTCTCCGCACACACACGCGCACAGACGTATACACACACACAAAACTGCCTCTCCCCCTCTTTAATGAAAATAACATTTGTACATGGTGGTAAATGTAGATAGTACAAAAGAATGTTGAGTGATAAATTCGCTTGAGACAATTTTAATAAACATGTTTCCCTGCCTACTCCAGATGTGAGTAACAAGTTAAAAGGTGGACAAGCACTTTGATAATAGCAAATAGGGTCAACTGAAACAACAACAACCCCCCCAAAAAAAAAACCAAGAATTTAAATGTATAAACATGTAGGTCTACTCAAAGTAGATGCTTGTAGCTTTTTTTTTTTTTTTTTTTTAAGACAGAGTCTTGCTCTGTTGCTCAGGCTGGAGTGCAGTGGCGCAATTCAGCTCACTGCAACCTCTGCCTCCCAGGTTCAAGCAATTCTCCTGCCTCAGCCTCCCAAGTAACGGATTACAGGCACCTGCCACCAGGCCTGGCTAATTTTTGTATTTTAAGCAGAGATGGGATTTCGCCATGTTGGCCAGGCTGGTCTCGAACTCCTGACCTCAAGTGATCACCTGCCTCGGCCTCCCAAAGTGCTAAGATTACGGGCATGAGCCACTGCACCCCACGCCCTTTGACAACATTTTATGTGGCGTAGTGATGGATAGCATAGTGATGACCTCTGTGTACTTAAGAAAAGGCTAGATTACGTTCACTCAGCTGTGTTTTGGGTGCCAATAGGTGAAATGAATTTTTTAAAGATTTCTATGCAAATAATAATAAACATGAAAGTATGAGTCTTAATGGTAGAGTGAAGTTTTTAATATCTGGAAATTTCGTTTGTGTAGAGTATTTCCTTTCCCAAAAACTTCAGATAAAGTAACTCTTACTAAAATAACTTCAAGCTCAGACTCAGCCTCTAATCTAGCAATAACCAAAAAAACCTAATCGGCTCGATTTTTTCTAAGACAATTGAATTTTCTCCCTGATGCCTTTTTAATTTATTGAGCAGATTCTGTCTTTGACCGAAAAGGGCAGTCTAATATCCTTTATAGGTCTAGGAAGACAGCTTAAATATCAGCCAAGATCCTCCATTTTTTTACCTCTCAGTCATAATACCTATTAAGCAGTAACCATTAAAGAATGTTTAACGTGACAGGGATTGTATCTGCTATGTATTCATTTGTGAAGTATTTACTAAGTGCCATATGCTCATGGAGATGTATTAATGAATAAGATAAACATTTTCTATCCTCATGTAATTTATAATTTTATGGAGGATGCAAACAAGTATGTTGGTAACTATAGTACAGACATGGTAGAGCTAAGACTAGCTTACTTCAACAGGACCTACAGTGGAGCTCAAATATTTCTCAGCTTTCTTTTTATTCATTCCTCTCATGTTCATACTCTTTGCAAGATCAGTGAAAGAGCTGAAACTGTAAGAATAGCTATTTCAAACTTAATCTGTTCTCGTTAGACTCCTTCATTCTCTCCTGAATGCCTGTTATTTTAATGAAAGACTTTGACAAATCAGAAACAAGCTCCCTCACCTTTCACTGTCTTCTCAAAATGTCTTTCTTTTCATCCATCCTATCCTTCTTTGAGATCATATTATCATTCTTTTCCACAATTGACTTCTACTTAGGTTCTTGATCCCAACTCATATGTATAGGAAGTCTGTGTTGCTTCCTCTGGCATTAGCAGCCTATACCAAGAGTGTGATAGGCTGCCATCTCTACTGTCAACGGCTAGTCTAGGAGTGGGGGTGTGGTAGGCAGACAGTTTAAAATGCCACAGTGTTCTCTTACCACAAAATAGCACCTTCTTCTTTAAGCCCTACCCTGGTTAAGTTTTTTACTGGATTCCTGTATAAAAATTGATCTAGACAACTTTTGCCAGGTTGTTATTGCCAGAATAAAAGAATACGATTTTTTTGTCATTGAAACTCTAGAGTACAACCTGATGTCATGAAATGGTGATGTCCTTTCATCAAAAGACTGCTATACCTGGAATTATAGTTGATAATCATAACCCAAATATCTTTTGGAGTAGATTTGCTCAACTCTGCATGTCCTCAGTAATCACAGTAATCAGCTATTAGAAATAGACTTTTATCATTAGAATACTTGTTTAAATATCAGAAGTGATTTAAACTTTCTGAGAATCAGAGTACATTTATGTACATTATTATAAAAATCAAATGCCAATAAAGTTCTCAATAAATAGCAATAAGTTGATGGCAGCTCACTCATACTGCAAGACTTTTCTTTGTTTGCTGATGAGAAATGGAAACAAGTGTGCTAATAATGCTGCAGCTTTGAATATTACAGATTTCTCTGGGTCCAGGAATGCAATCTGAAATTTTTAAGAGCTCTTTGTGTTATGGTGACACAGCAATTTCTTTGTATAAAGCTTGTGACTCTTCTTCTTACATCTTTAAAATTCCCTCCCTCTCCCATTTTAGCAGCACCTGAAAAGAATTAGTCTTTTTGGAAATGTACCAAAAGCTTGCCTAAAACTATACTAACTTTTAGTTTTCTGAATTCCAGGAAGATGACAACAAATACATTCTCTTTCAGTAAATTTGTAACGTTTGTGGCACAGTCTGTGTGGTTTTGTTTTTTGCTTTTCCTTATGGTACATTATATGTATTCACTATATACTAAACTGGTAGAGTTAAAAGCTACAAATAGCAGTATCTTGGAATATGGAGGTACAAAAAACAAAAGTATGTTTGGGAAAGAAAATTGTTTTCTTTCTCAGCTTTTTCCCTGAAAATGTTTTATGCCACAAAATTCAAAAAAGCGTAATATCTTCCCCCTACTTTTTTGTTTTTTACCTGTAATGGCACTGTTTGTTTTTGAGACAGAGTCTCACTCTATCACCCAGACTGGAGTTCAGTGGCACTGTGTCAGCTCACTGCAACCTCTGTCTCCTGGGTTTAAACAATTCTCCTGCCTCGGCCTCCCAAGTAGCTGGGATTACAGGCACCCACCACCACGCCCGGCTAATTTTTATATTTTTAATAGAGACAGGCTTCACCATGTTGGCCAGGCTGGTCTCAAACTCCTGACCTCAGGTGATCCACTCATCTCAGCCTCCCAAAGTGCTGGGATTACAGGCATGAGCTACCACGCCCAGCCAATGGCACTGTTGTTTTTTTATTATTACAAGTTGTATAAACTAGCCAAAGAATAAAATAAAGGAACAAGAAAAGTTGCTTGGATTCCCACAACATGTAGCTCTGTCGTTGAGTACACATACAGCTGGCAAATTTATAATTGTCTAAGTATATATATTTTTAAATAACATATCAAAACATGTGAAAGAGCTAAGTTATAGGTAACACATTCTGTGCTAATAAAATGGTCTACCAAGTATTGATTTTTTCCCTCTCCACTGCCCTCCCCTAAAATAAAGTCCACTGTTTTTCCTGTGATTTGACCATTTCTCAACATTTATTTTTCTAAATATGTTGTTTTGTTTTGTTTTTTGAGACAAGGCATCACTCTGTTGCCCAGGCTGTAGTGCAGTGGTGTGATCTCGGCTCAACTGTAGCCTTGACCTCCTGGGCTCAAGTGATCCTCCCAGGTAGTTGGGACTACAGGTATGCACTTCCATCCCCAGCTAATTTCTGTATTTTTTATAGAGATGGGGTTTCACAGGGATGCCCAGGCTGGTCTTGAACTCCAGGGTTCATGCATTCAATCCTCCTGCCTCGATCTCCCAGAATACAGGCATGAGCCACTGTGCTTGGCCAGTTTTTCTAAATATGTTTATGGAGACATAGAAATAAGATTTATTGCTGATTAAGGATTAGTCATTTAAATACTTTGTTATAAATGCTGATCCAAGGTATTATAACAAACTGGAGGAATTGTTTTGTGTTGTTATCTAAGAGGCAAATGTTTATACAGAAGAAAGATTTAGGGAGTGTCAGAATTACTGAATATAAATGAAAGAAAGTCTAATGGACTGTTACTAATGATTTAATGTATTTTCTTTTAACCTGTAGGTTCTCTCTTCATCTCTTGCCTTGCCCTCTTTTCCTTTCTTTTCTTTCTCCTTGCAGTTTATTTGTTGAAGAAACAACAAATTTGTTTGTTTCCAATTGCCTTGTTTCAGTTCCTGATCACCTCTCACTGGAAATAACACAGTGATTCCTTAAATGATCTCTTGTCTTGACCTTTCTTCCATTTGTTGTGGTAGAGAGAACAGAGACTTAGAATCAGAAAGACCTGGATTCCAATTCTAGTGCTGCCATTTATTAGCAGGGTGACAATCACTAAATTTTGTTATTTCTGTTTTGTTTCCCATGGTATGAATTTTGCTGATTGCATCTTTATGTGTAGTTTAATGTGGTGTTTGGTCCTTCATATTTCCTGTAAATTGGTAGTTGAATCCAGAAGCTTGATCACATTCAAAAATTTTTAGGGGGGTGGGGCTGGCGATATGCACAGTTATTTCCATTTTCATGATGTTAGCAGTCGTTGATAATCATCCTGCAATCTATTAGTTCATTATATGTTACAAAATGGTGATACAATTTTATCATTTATTAACTGTTCCTTTAAAAGTTTATGTCATATATCTCTCTGTGTGTGTATATAAAGATTAATGTGCAGGAGTTTTGCTTTCAGTGAATGTTTGCATTCCAGTCATTGCTTAGAAAGGTTTTTTGTCCTTTTAGAGTTGCCTACTGAAACATTGAAGTAAACATATAAGAATATTATGGTTTTACCGTACTCTTGAAAAGATTGAATGTCTAAACTATTTAATAAAGAATTTGTCATTCCTTGTCTTAACACTTGTTTTTTCTAAAGAATGTGTCAGAGTTGGAACTGTTGTTAGATTGAGACACTGTCAGGTTTTTTATATGCTTTTAAGTTTATAGCCTTCACGGTCTATTTCAGTCTTTATTGCAATCAGCTAGGTAAAGTTCTGCATTAGGCTCCTGGTATTTATGTTCGCAGGCAAAATTTTTTCTAAACCTCTTGAAATGTTAGTGCCTTTTAGGAAACAAAACTTAAGTCTAACTTCTGTCTCCTTTCCGAAGACTCTTCTACTAAAGAAAAAACCTTGAGTTTTGTGATTGGTTTAAGAATAGTATATATGTTATCTTTTATTTACTCTTTTATAACAAGTAAAAATGACAAAATAAATGAAATGTTAAGACAGATTTTAGGATAAACTCTTTCCTGTGTGTCAGTTTTCCCTGGAATATCCTGCCCTTGCAGCCAAGGGGCAAGTTGATAAGTATTCTGCATGCCATTAGTTCCCTAACAAGTTGATGATGAAATTCTGGAGGTCTGAACCCTAAATATAACCAGTTTTCTAGGTTTAATATTCAGCTTGTTTTATATTTTGATAAACCCTTGGACATCAAATATTAGTAGCCAAATTTCTGGTTCTGATCCAAAACCAATTTCTGGTTATGCATCTAGATTTCAGTGATGATAATATAGTATTTTACTCTACTACTCCACCAACTCTCCCCAGCATACATAAGGAGGAGCAGGTATTGTTTTATCAATTAAGGCTCAAAGAAATTTAGTGATTGTCACCCTGCTAATAAATGGCAGCACTAGAATTGGAATCCAGGTCTTTCTGATTCTAAGTCTCTGTTCTCTCTACCACAACAAATGGAAGAAAGGTCAAGACAAGAGATCATTTAAGGAATCACTGTGTTATTTCCAGTGAGAGGTGATCAGGAACTGAAACAAGGCAATTGGAAACAGAAATAAGATTTAAGGGGTTCTCTTGACGTGGCAGCAGATTATATGTGGAGAGTGAGGGAATAGAAATTTGAAGATATGAGTTTCCTAGGTATGTCAATGAATGGTCATAGTGGGAAGAGAAAAGCAACCTGGAGAGGGATACCCTTTTTTATTCCTATCTTTGTGGGTTTTTAATTTTTGATTGAGGTGTTTGTGGTATATTTGGTTAAAGATAATCCAATAGGCACTTAGAATTTCAGGTTCCTACTCAGATTATTTGGAATCTGTTGTTAAGAGAGTACAAGGGAATTAAAGAGAGACAGGCACTTTTTTTTTTTTTTTTTTTTTTTTTTGAGACAATGTCTCACTCTGTCACCGCAGCTGGAATGCAGTGGCGTGATCATAGCTCACTGCAACCTCCACCTCCTGGGCTCAAGCCCACCTCAGCCTCCTGAGTAGCTGAGACCACAGACGCACGCCACCACACCTGGCTAATTTTTGTAGTTTCTGTAGAGACGGGGTTTCACCATGCTAGCCAGGCTAGTCTTGAAATCCTGGACTCAAGCGATGGGGGCAGATATATTCTTAATCGCTGCGTATTGAGTTAATCCTCTAACACTGTGGCACTTACCTAATGAGAATTATAAATTCATAATTCTACTAAGGGACTATCCTAAGGCTTATAGCCTCAAAAATTCCCTCTGAATTCTTACCTAGCATTATAGGCACATAGCCACAAAGGTGGTTTTTCCCAGGGCACTGGTTGTCCATTGCACTTTGGATAAGCTGACCCCCTTGATGTGTCTAAATGTGGAAAATTTGATTGTGTAATTTATGGTATTGGGGGTTGGGGGACCACTTTCAGGTAGTTAGTTCCCTAGAGTCTGGGGGAAGAATGCCCTCTGTGATAGCCCCATTTAGAATAGTGTTTCTGCCTATCTATGCATATTGCTGTTTTTCCTCCTTTAGTAAAGATGGATTAGAGGGGAAAAAGAAAGACACCATATTCTTGAAATCATCTTGTTTTATTAATGTTGAGGTTGCACAAAATATTCATAAAGAAATAATATTTAAAAGCCAGTGTGTTGAAAGAAAGGAATTCATATGTGCAGTTTATGGTCCAATGATATGGCTTGCACATATCATTGCAAGGGCATATGGTCCAATGCATATGCCCTTGCACAATTCCTGCTCTGTGGAAGGCTTGTACAAATAGTAACATTGGCAAGATGACTGTTAGCTACAAGCCAAAAAAAATTATTCAAACAACAAATTAGAATGTAGTTAGCTTATTTTGGTGTGCATTTCATTTTTTAAAGCAGAAAATTACAATTTTTTTTTCATTAAAAATTGAATTACATACTTGGATTAAAGCAAAGTTTTTACTTACTGCTGCCTATTATATCTTATGATGAACCACAAGTATAGTAATACTAAAGAGCAACAAAGTTGTTTTTTCATTTTCTTTACATGATACTTGTATAAACTGGATTTTAAAGCCTTGGGATACATTCCCTCATTTTACATTTAAAGGTTCGACTCCCAAAATTATGTGTTATCTGTGTGTTTAGAGGGGCAGGAGGAAGGAGACTCTGATCCAAAAAAGATTTAGAACCGCTGTATCAGACAACTGGCAGATAGTCACATAAATAAGTCCTGAGGGAGCCTAAACTAAGACCCAGTTTTTCCAAATGCTTGTTACTGTCTACACCCGCTGTGTCGTGTATAATAAGCACTCAATAAATATGAGTGCTAGACCCAGCCACCAGGTCTTAAGAAACAGAGAGAGGGTCCTTCAGAAAGCTGTGGTTCCTGCCATACACCCAAGTGGTTATTGTGCTAGTAGTCCTGATTTTTAATTCCAGTGTTACCTTCATTATGCCTCTACACAAAATCAGTATGGCTTTTCTACCTACTTGTTTCTCACATTCCAGTGTTCATTCCTTTCCAATAACATTTATCCCTCTGCTATCAGAATCGTGCCCATTCAAGACTCAATTAGCCTTAGAAAGTAATACTCACAGGTATGTCAGTTTTCCCTGGTTTTGATTATCTAGCTGAATTATAAATTTAAGAGAGAAAGCAAAAGTGGAACAGGAAAGAGCTTGGTATATTTCCTAGGGCTTAACCATTAGGCCTTGAACTTAGTAGAAAATACTTGTTGTCTAAGTCTCTAAATATAAATTTAGTTTAACTCTCTTTGTCTCTTATTAAGTAATAAAAATTATTTTACCTATAGTACCTGGCACTGTGCCAATAATTTATGAGCCATAGTAAATATAGTCTCAGCCTTTATGCTTAGGTGGCAGAACACTTGAGCGAGTTTGTTAGATAATTTGGGTATCAAATTATGGAAAGAACTTTAAGTTCTTAGCCTTATAGGAGTGAAAATAGAAGTTAAATGGTAGTTTCAACTACAAGATTTAGAATAACTTTTCAGTAGCCTCTTTGGTGTAATATCACTTTAAATTTTATTTTTATTTCATTGGAATGTTACTCATTGAAGAAAAGTTGTCCTATAATAATAGCCATTGATTTAAACCTATAATAATTGGTTCATTTTTAAATGCTGTAGAATCATGAAGTTGGAACAGACTTACAGAACGTCTAGTCCCATTCTTCCTCTTATTCAGATGAGGACAGGACCCTGGAATGTTTGGTTAATTGAACATTGTCTAAATTGGCCCAAATATTTAGAGACAAAACAGAAACTAGAACATGAGTTTTAGACTTCATGGTTCCCTCTTCTATAACTTATTGTTATTTTTCTCAGTACATATTAACTGATAGCATATATGTTATTACTGCATTTTCAGTTATTTGCTCATCTGGTTTTTGTTATTCCTGTAAAACAGTCAAGAAAATCTCTCTCTAATTATGAAGGAGAAAACCCAAGTGATTTGCCTAATGTCATATAACTAACAAATTTAGCAAAACTAGAACTAGAACCCAGATCTTTAGTTTTCTAGTATATTGCTTTTTTCACACCACCATACTGTTTTTCCCATATTGTTTCTAAGAATACAAGTGACAATTAGTATTATTTCCAAATTATTCATACAAGGAAGTTTAGGCAAACTAAGAACATTCTCAAGAAAGAGTGATGGACTGTATTGTAGGGAAAAATAATGTAACCTTCCCTTATTGCAAAATTTCATTTTAACAGATACAGTTTTCATAAACTTCGTTCTATTCCTTTGAAATTTGAATTCACCACTCTCTGGAGTTTGAGGCTAGAGGACAGTTCCAACATAGAATTACAGATTTGAGTTGGTTTGTGGTAATAACTGCTATCATTCATAACAATAGTCTTTTTTTAAATGCCTTTTTAATAAATAAATGTTTTAATTAAATATCTGAAAAACCTAAAATGTCGATTAATTAAATGCAAGTCAGCTTCTATACAGTTGTATATAAATTATATTCAGTGTAGGATTTCGGTTCACTTTAGTATTGTTAAAAGAAAGTAGGGTAAGACGTCCAAACTCAGTGCCTGGGCCCTAGGAACTATGACGGGCTTGAAACAGCCTTTCTGGAGAAGTTGGAAATTCGGGTTTTAATGTGAAATATTCCCATCTTAAATGTTGACAACTTACTTTGAATTTTTGTAAAGGATGTAGGCCAAACAAAATCTGCTACGGGCCAGATTCGGCCCTTGGGCCAATAGTATATGAATTTTATTTTATTGGTTTGAATTACTGAAATAGTTTTCTGGCTGGTTTTTCCACCTTCATGCTTTTAAGCTGTCTTGTTCACAGGTATCTCCTTAAACTTTCTAAATCATCGTTCCATTTATCTGCAAAATAAAATGCAAATTGCTAAACCTGACATTCAAGACACTGTGTCATTTTGCTCTTAATTGCCTTTCCACTTTTATTTTTTATTACATGTGCTACAGAAAAATTGACTGTTCAAATTAGACAAGCCAGGTGAATTCCAATCTCTAGACCTTTGCTGACTTACTTTCCTTACCCTGATGCCTATATTCCTCTTCATCATTTGTCCAATTCTTCCAATACTTTCAAACTCACTTTTTATGTGTGCATTCTCTGTGAATTTGTCTCCTGACCACTGTTACCTCTTTCTGTGATATTTTTTCCTCCTTAGCATTCATATCTTAGGTAGTTTATGCCGCTTTGCCACTTTTATTTATATAATATATAATTATATATTATATTATAATGTATATTATGTATTATATTATATAATATAAATATATATGTTACATATTCATATATTATATATATTTTTATATTATATAATTATAATATATAAATGATACATATTACATATTTTATGTATTATATATTATAATGTATTTTTTATATAATACATATTTTATATCTAATATATATTATATATATTTTGTTTTGTTTTGTTTTTCTTGAGATGGAGTCTCGCTCTCTCACCCAGGCTGGAGTGCAGTGGTGCAATCTTGTCTCACTGCAACCTCTGCCTCCCAGGTTCAAGGGATTCTCCTGCCTCAGCCTCCCAGGTAGCTGGGATTACAGGGGACCACCACCATGCCTGGCTAATTTTTGTATTTTTAGTAGAGAGGAGGTTTCACATGTTGACCCTCTGGTCTTAAACTCCTGACCTCAAGTGATCTGCCCACCTGGGCCTTCCAAAGTGTTGGGATTACAGGCATGAGTCACCACGCCCACCTTTAATGCACACTCTTATGTGTGTTGGTTTTGTCTCAGTAAATGTTTGGTGATGGTGAAAAATCTAGAGCTGTATATGCTGCTTCAAAGGCTAGGAAAGAGCCTAGTTTCTTTTTTTTTCTTTTTTTTTTATAATTTCAACTTTTATCTTAGATTCTGGGGGTACATGTGCAGGTTTGTTACATGGGTATATAGTGTGATGCTAAAGTTTGTGGGACAATTGATCCCGTCACCCAAATATTAAGCATAGTACCCAATAGTTTTTCAACCCAGCACCCTTCCCTCCTCCCTCCAGTTCCCAGTGTTTGTTGTTGCCTTCTTTGTGTCTGTGAATACCCAGTGTTTAACTCTCACTTATAGGTGAGAACATGCAGTATTTGGTTTTCTGTTCCTGCCTTAATTCACTTAGGATAATGGCCTCCATCTGCATCCATGTTGCTGCAAAAAACATGATTTCATTCTTCATGGCTGCAAAAATATCTTTTTATTAAAGTTTAATATACATTCAAAAACACGCACAAAATAATTAGCCTACAGCTTGATGAATTTTCACAGCTGCATACACCTGTGTAACCAGTACCCAATTCAAGATCATAACATTGCCAGCCTTCCAGAAGCTCTCTTTACATTCTCTTCTAGTTATTACCCCAGTCCTGCTGCTCCTCATGGATAGCCACTGTGCCAGCCAGGATCATCTTTTAAAAGATTGGGTCGGGTATACCGTTAGTCAAGTTTGTCCTATTTTTTATCTTGTTGCAAATATGGAGAGAATGAAAAATAATTTCTCTTCTTATCAATACAAAAATAATTGCTAAGGCAACAATGCAAAAGTCAGAATTTCTTCATTATCAAGGCTTATTTATCAGTTTATTATTCAACTAAAGTAATACTGGGGGATTTAAATCTTTCATGTAACTTAGGAAATGTCCAGGAGTTTCTATAAATGACTTTTGTCTTCTGAACAAAATGCAAAATGACCAAGAAATAGGAAAATTGATGTTAAGCAGTGTGCTACCCCCACATGGCTGTTCTTGCCATGGAGGAGGTACCAGAGAATAACTAGAATCCAGACCTATGGTTGAGTACTCATTTATACTGAGAAAGGAGTCCCCTTTCTATACATATATTCTCTCAATATTGAAGATCAGATTTCTTCTATTCAGTAATTAGAACTCTGTGAAAGATTTTTTTTTTTTGAGACTGAGTTTTGCTCTGTCACCCAGGCTGGAGTGCAGTGGCACGATCTTGGCTCACAGCAACCTCCGCCTCTTGGGTTCAAGCAATTCTCCTGCCTCAGCCTCCCAAGTAGCTGGGATTACAGGTGTGCATCACCACGCCCAGCTAATTTTCATATTTTTACTACAGATGGGGTTTCACCATGTTGGTCAGGCTGGTCTCGAACTCCTGACCTTGTGATCCACCCACCTCAGCCTCCCAAAGTGCTAGGGTTACAGGCGTGAGCCACCGCGCCCAGCTCTGTGAAAGAGTTTTAATTCTGCAATTTATGTTTTAAATGCCCATTGTTACCTATAACTTTTTCAGAAACGACTTGGTTAAAACTCTTCTGTCTTAACTTAAAATGTTACCTATAACACTGGCTTCGCTTTCTGTTTATCAGGACCCCTGAACAATGCCCAAGTGTTGTCTCTTTGTTATCAGAGAGTTACAACCCTCATGTGCGCTATGGAGCTGCAATGGCCTTGGGGATCTGCTGTGCTGGTACAGGAAACAAGGTAAAGCCCACAACCAATGGGGTCAGTTCTTTCTTGGCGCCAGACTGTTTTCCCTCACCGCAGAATTTATGTAACAGCTGTAAAAATACAAGTGCAGTATGATCTGTAAGACTGAACTTGCCGTATAAAGCTTCCCAGTACTCCCTCATTCTGTGATGCTGGATTGCCCAAAACTGCTTAAGAATAAATCATCACATTACATGGATAGCTGTAACTGAAACAATGCTTTTGAATTTCTTTTTGAAATCAATGATTTCTGGGTTTTTTGTTTTTGCTTTTGTTTATTTGTTTTGAAACAGAGTTTCACTCTTGTCATCCAGGCTGGAGTGCAGTGGCGCAAGCTCACCATGTTGGCCAGGCTGGTCTCAAACTCCTGACATCAGGTGATCCACCTGCCTTGGCCTCCCACAGTGCTGGGATTACAGGCATGAGCCACCGCACCAGGCTTTTTTTTTTTTTCTTACTTTTCTTTTGAGTCTTGCTCTGTTGCTTGGGCTGAAGTGCAGTGGCAGGAACACTGCCCACTGCCAACACACTCAGCTAATTTTTTTATTTTTCATGGAGAAGGGGTTTCACTATGTTGCCCAGGCTGATCTCAGACTCCTGGGATCAAGTGATCCTCCTGCCTCAGCCTCTCACAGTGCTGAGATTACAGGCATGAGCCACTGTGCCTGGCCCATTGATTTCTTTAAAAAAAAGAAAAAATGAAGAAAATAAAATAGTTGTTGTTGTTAAATAACTACTCAGGTTATTTTATATGATTATTTTACATGTTTAATTTGTATAATTAGTGTTCTGGAAAACAAGGTTCTCATCCGAAGCCACTAAAATCAGCTGATTTGATAACTTTTCTGTTTTAAACAAATCACCGATGTGCTATTTATGTGTTTTCTCATATCTAACCTTAATAGGTAACCTGGTATTTGTTAAGGCCTCAAAAGTTCCAAAAAAAAGAGTTGAATGGGGCAAGGTGATGATTTGAAAACATAATTGATCATGAGATTCATAAAGAAATGTGCTCTTGCATGAATAACATGTATTCATAATTCACAGCAATGACATAATCATGACACTTTGCCTCTCATAGCACATATGCACAAACCTTGACCATCTCCTAGAAGTGAACCTTTTAACAAAGTGTGTATGTATAAGACTGAGAGCAAGGCTATGCTCCTAGTGCCTTTCCATCAGAGAGAAAAGAGTCACTTTTTTATCATCTGTTGTCCAAACTCAAAACAAAACATAGTTGTAAGTTTATGGACTGATTCCAGGAATCTAAAAATTTTAATTTCCTTGAATTTTTTTCCAATAAAGAGTATTGGTGTTGTGGGCCGGGCACTGTGGTTCACACCTGTAATCCCAGCACTTTGGGAGGCTGAGGTGGGCAGATCACGAGGTCAGGAGTTTGAGACTAGCCTGACCAACATGGTGAAACCTCGTCTCTACTAAAAATACAAAAATTAGCCGGGCGTGGTGGCACACACCTGTAACAGCTACTCAGGGAGCTGAGACAGGAGAATTGCTTGAACCCAGGAGGCAGAGGTTGCAGTGAGCCAGAATCCTGCCATTGCACTCCAGCCTGGGTGACAGAGCAAGACTGCGTCTCAAAAAATAAATAAATAAGTAAATAAAAGAGTATTGGTATTGTGTACAAATAAGTTTTCCTGGTCACATAAAACATTATTGAGGCTGGGAATAAAAATAGCTATTTTTGGCCAGGCACAGTGGCTCACGCCTATAATCACAGCACTTTGGGAGGCCCAGGCGTTTGGATCACCTGAGGTCAGGAATTCAAGACCAGCCTGGGCAACATGGCAAAACCCCAACTCTACTAAAAATACAAAAATTAGCTGGGCGTGGTGGCACGCACCTGTAATCNAAAAAAAAAAAAAAAAAAAAAAAAAGCTATTTTTCACTACACATAGCAACAATTGTGTGATAAAGAGACATCCCTCCTTTCCAGCATTTCATCCTATTCTGTCTGCTTACCCTGCTTTTCTTTTTCTTTTTTGAGACAGTGTCTCACTCTGTCACTGTCACCCAGGCTGGAGTACAATGGGGCTATTATAGCTCACTGCAGCCTCAATCTCCCAGGCTTAATCAAGCCTCCCAGTTAGCTGGGACTGCAAACGCATGGCACCATGCCAGGCTAATTTTTTTTTTTTTTTTAAGAGAGACTAGGTCTTGCTGTGTCACCTGGGCTTTATTTTTCTTCATAGCACTTACAACCACCTGATATATTTTACACCTATTTATTGTTTGTCTTTGGCGAAAGGTAAGATCACTGAGAATATAATGTTCACTGCTGGAACCTAAAATTAAACCTTTGTTTGAATGATGGATGGCAAGATCATTAAAGGATATGATGGTGACCAAGTTGGACATCATCTCTCTCATTACAGAGTTTTGTTTTTTATTTTTATGTTTATTTATTTATGTATTTATTTTGAGATAGAGTTTTACTCTGTCACCCAGACTGGACTTCAGTGGTGCAGTCTCGGCTTACTGCAACATCCGCCTCCCGGGTTCAAACGATTCTCCTGCCTCAGCTTCCTGAGTAGGTGGGATTACAGGCATGTGCCACCACACCCGGCTAATTTTTATATTTTTAGTAGAAGCAGAATTTCACCTCACCGTATTGGCCAGGCTGGTCTCGAGCTTCTGACCTCAGGTTGTCCACCCGCCTCAGCTTCCCAAAGTGCTGGGATTATAGGCATGAGCCACCGTGCCCGGCCAGTTTTTTTAAATGTTTTAATTTATTTTGGGGGAGAATTTCTTACATGAGAATGTATCTTCAATTTTACTGGAGATGTCATTGGGTATATCAAATGTAGTTATAGAAATTGACCTTATTTTTTTTCTACAACACAACTGTTCTGTAAACAAAGGAAGAATATAGTTGTATGTTTTACTAAGTATTTCCCCCCTTGAGTCTTAAGTTGACATTTATGTCAGGCCTCATAAGTTAAATGTAAATTAGATTCTCTTTTCTTTTCAGATTATCGTAAACTTAATATGATATCTAGGAGCAAATGTTCTTTGAAACACAGCATCTGACAAGTTAATTCAATGAAAAAAATTTTTATTACTCATACTAAACAAGTCTGCTTTAGTTCTAGATAATTTATGTGATCTAGGTACCAGTACCTATCTAACTGTGGATTGGGGCTTTGTTTTTGTTTTTTTTATTTCTTAAAAACCTGAAACATCTGTTTATTCTAAAATATACCATTGGGGTTATATTACATACCTCAAAGGCCAAGTTACTGTCTTTTACCTTCTAAGTTGGAAATTTGGTTATATTTTTATCATGACTACTTCATAAAGAATATTGACAATATGTTTGAAAAATATACTCCGTCTGCACAGTGTCATTACATTTTTTAGTAATGTAGGGAGAAAGGATACCCATATCTGCTGTGTATATTATCTGTTAATAGCTCTCATTTTAATATATATATGTAAGTTTACATGTAGAAGAATCCAAAGTCACTTTCCAACAAAGGATTCGGTTTATTCTTTTCCTTGGTCTTAGAATGAAGGATACTTGAGAAACATCCTACCAAATTAAGAAATATCTGATAATCTTAAAAGCCTATTACTCTTTTCCTCCCAGATTTATACCTACCTAAGGACCTTGTAAGGGATGTTGTGGTGTTTTTTGTTTGTTTTTCTTGTTGTTTTGTACTTTTTTGTTTTAACTCTAATCTCATGACAGATTAAAGGAACGTTGTGGGTTTTGTTTTGTTTTGTTTCGTTTTGTTTGAGACAGAGTCTCGCTCAGTTGCCCAGGCCCAGGCTGGAGTGCAGTGGCACGATCTCAGCTCACTGGAACGTCCACCTTCTGGGTTCAAGCGGTTCTCCTGCCTCAGCCTCCCCAGTAGCTGGGATTACAGGTGCCCACCACCACGCCCAGCTGATTTTTGTATTTTTAGTAGAAACAGTTTCACCATGTTGGTCAGGCTGGTCTCGAACTCCTGACCTCGTGATCCGCCCTCCTCGGCCTCCCAGAGTGCTGGGATTATAGGTGTGAGCCACCGTTCCCAGCCAGGAACGTTGTGTTTTAAAGTGGCTCTTCCCAAAGGTCCTGCAGAGTGAGAATAGAAGTTATATGGGGCAAAAGAGTGTTTGGTCAAATACATTGGACAAATGCTGGTATAAACAATGGTTGAGTGGTTTATAATAAGGCATCCTAGAACCTTTGTTATGATGTGTACATTCCTAGAACCTTTGATACAGTGTATACATATATTTTGTGTCTGCAAGAGGAGGTGATGTATATACAGTATGCCTGAACTCTCAAACTTATTTAATAAAGGACTTCTTTTTTCATAGAACTGACATTCTGAAGAATAGGATATTGGGGAAATACTGATAAATATTTTGGAAAATCTCGTCACCTGTGGTCTTAGGAAGTGCAACCATGAAATCAATTCTAGTCTATGATTTCATTTGTTTTGCTATTCTAGCTAGTAAAATCTTTTGTTTGGAAAATTTGAGGTTTTTTGTTTAAATTTTTTTGTCTTGATTTAATTTTTAAAATTAGGTCTTACAAAATCATCTGAGATGTTACTTTACTCTAATATTTGTTTTATTACTATTTTTATTTTTTCTTTTTTATGTTAGAGACAGGATCAACTATGTTGCCCAGGCTGGTCTTCAACTCTTGGGATCAAGCAATCCTCCCACCTTGCATCTCAGAGTGTTGGGATTACAGGCATAAGCCATCGCAACCAACCTTACGCTAATATTAGAAAGAGGTTTATTTCCTTTTTTTTTTTGTTTTGAGACAGAGTTTCACTCTTGTTGCCCAGGCTAGAGTGCAGTGGTGCTATCCTGGCTCACCGCAACCTCTGCCTCTTGTGTTCAAGTGATTCTCCAGCCTCAGCCTCCCAAGTAGCTGGGACTACAGGCACCTGCCACCACGCCTAGCTAATTTTTTTTTTTTTTTTTTTTTTTTTGTATTTTTAGTAGAGACAGGGTTTCACCATGTTGGCCAGGCTAGTCACGAACTCCTGACCTCAGATTATCCGCCCTCCTTGGCCTCCCAAAGTGCTGGGATTACAGGCATACGCCACCACGCCCAGCTAATTTTTGTATTTTTAGTGGAGAAGGGGTTTTACCATGTTGGCCAGGCTGGTCTCAAACTCCTGGCCTCAATTAATCTGCCCACCTTGGCCTCCCAAAGTGCTGGGATTACAGGAATGAGCCACCACGCCCACCCAGCCTGATGGGAAGTTGAATTATACAAATTTTGGATTCAGACTGGCCTGGGTTTGCTATCAGTACTTACTCGACTTTGGGCAAGTTATTTAACCTTCCTAACTCTCAGTTTATTTGTTTATAAAGATTGTTTTGTGCTGGTTTTTGTTTGTTTTAGGAGTAAGAGGGTTATATAGGATAATATATAAAATACCTACTACTGTGTCTGAAAAGTAATAGGTGCTTATCAAATGTTAATCCCATTTCTCTTAATTTTTTATGACCTCTTACCTCAAGACAAGAGCACTCAGTTTCTAAAACTTCCTTTTTACTTACCCTCAGTTATATTGAAATTTAAGTAAAGCATAACCAGTTCTAAACTATTCCATTCACGTAGTTGTTAATTAACTTCTTACTACAGTTGGATGAAAATATTGAGTGACTTAGAGTGACAGTAGATATAGTCGTGCATCATTTAAGAACAAGGATATGTTCTGAGAAATGGTGATTTCGCGATTGTACAAACATCATAGAGTATACTTTCACAAACATAGATAGTTATGGTCTGTTGCTTCCAGAATACAAACCTGTACATCATGTTACTATACTGAATAGGCAGTTATAACACAGTGGTATTGCTGTATCTAAACATACAAAAGGTACAGTAAAAATACAGTATAAAAGATAAAAAATCATACAACTATATAGGGCACTTAACCCTGAATGGAACTTATAGGACTGGAACTTGCTCTGGGTGAGTCAGTGAGTAAGTGTTGAGTGAGTGTGAGGGCCTAGGACACTATTGTCACTGTAATAGACTTTATAAATACTGTATACTTTGACTACTAAATGTATACATTTTTTCCTCCAGTAATTGATCTAGCTTATCTTTTTTATAAATTTTTAATTATTTTTAATTTTTTGACTCTTGTAATAACACTTGGTTTAAAACACAAACGTGGGTGGGCGCAGTGGCTCACGCCTATAATCCCAGCACTTTGGGAGGCCAAGGTGGGTGGATCACCTGAGGTCAGGAGGTCGAGACCAGCCTGACCAACGTGGTGAAACCCATCTCTACTAAAAATACAAAAATTAACCGGGGGTGGTGGCATGCACCTATAATCCCAGCTACTCTGGAAGCTGAGTCAAGAGAATTCCTTAAACCCAGAAGGCAGGGGTTGCAGTGAGCCAAGATCGCGCCATTGCACTCCAGTCTGGGTGACAAGAGTGAAACTCCATCTCAAAAAAAAAAAACAAAAAAAAATTGTACCACTCTACAAAAATATGTTTTCTTTATTTTCTGGAAGGTTTTTTTGTTTTCAAAATGATTTATTTGTTTTTATTTTTTAAACTTTTTTGTAAAAAACTAAGACACACACACACATTATACTAGGCCTGCACAGGGCCAGTATCATCAATAAGTCACTTTGGCAATAGGAATTTTTCAACTCCATTATAATGGGACTACCATCATATATGCAGTGTGTCATTGCCCAGAATGTTGTTATATGGCATATGACTATAAATTGAAAATTCACCCATATCAGCTTTATTTAAAAGTTGTGTTTGTTTTTTTAAATTCTTTCAGGAAGCCATTAATTTGCTAGAACCAATGACAAACGACCCCGTGAACTACGTGAGGCAAGGGGCACTCATAGCTTCAGCTCTCATCATGATCCAGCAGACTGAAATCACTTGTCCAAAGGTGAGCAAAGAAATTCCCTGGAAGAGAGATGGTTTGGCCTTTTCTTTAGTAACTTACCGTCTTTTGAGGACATTTTTTACTTCAATATGGTGAACACTGAAGTCACAGAAAGTAAAAGTAAAGAGAGCATTTTAGAGTATGAGAGAATCGGAAAACTTTAAATATGTTATGCTCTTTAAATATATTTTTTACAGACTTAATGGTCCCTTTGTTAATTTAAGTTTATAACCATGCCTGAAAAATTAGAATTCTTGGGGTGTTCAAATCATAAAATGAACTCTTTTCTTGCCTTTCACTATCCTTTTAAAATGTATTCAGGCCGGGCACAGTGGCTGAAGCCTGTAATCCCAGCACTTTGGGAGGCCGAGACAGGCGGATCACGAGGTCAGGATATGGAGACCATCCTGGCTAACACGGTGAAACCCCGTCTCTACTAAAAAATACAAAAAAACTAGCCGGGCGAGGTGGCGGGCGCCTGTAGTCCCAGCTACTCGGGAGGCTGAGGCAGGAGAATGGCGTAAATCCGGGAGGCAGAGCTTGCAGTGAGCCGAGATCTGGCCACTGGGCGACAGAGCGAGACTCCGTCTCAAAAAAAAAAAAATGTATTCAGTGGGATAACTTTTTCCTCTGATAATACAGGATGCAAACTTAGGCAGTCCATGACTTTTTTGATCTATCCTTCTAAGGTAATTTTTAAAAAAGCCTGCTGTCACTTTGTATCATACATACAATCTTAGTTTAGAAATGAGTACATCCACATTCTCTTTTGGAATGTCATTGCCCTCCTAGGCGATCGTTTTGGGTGGAGTTCCAAATGGCTCCAAGACAGCTTTCTTTTCGACTTCACCCACATCTGCTCCACAGAAATACTCTTACACATTTTGCCCTTCTGGATAGGAATATAATAGGCTGTCAGTGCTAGTACCTCAGCTAATAGCTAATGCCTCGGTGCACAGCAGCCCCTGATCATATTGTGCACTCCAGGTGGACCCTCTGAAGCCCTTTTCTGTAAACTTGGAGTGAGGGGGAAAGACTCACAACCCAGCTTGCCCCAAAGAGATCCCCTTCACATATCCTCCACAATCCACACCCACCTTGTGGGTGACTCCATAATAGTTTTGAAACACCTGTTTTGAAATTCTCGGATGAGCCAAGCACGGTGGTTCATTCCTATAATCCTAGTACTTCAGGAGGCTGAGGTGGGAGGATCACTTGAGCCCAGGAGTTCAAGGCTAGCCTGGGCAACATAGGAGGAGGCCTCATCACTACAAAGAATTGAAAAAGAATTAGCTGGGCATGGTGGCATGCATCTGTAGTCCCAGCTATTTGGGAGCTGAGTTGGGAGGATTACTGAAGCCCAGGAGGCTGAAGCTGCAGTGAGCTGTGGTTGTGCCACTGCACTCCTTCCTGGGTGACAGAGCAAGACCCTGTCTCAAAAAATAAAATAAAATTCTCTCATGACAATCTCTCAGTCCTCAGGTTGTTAGTGTTTGATATCTCATGTATCTCGTCACTTCAGCCAAAACTTCTCATTCTACTAAGAAACAGAAAATGCATGTATCTTATTTTTAATACATGTATTAAATTAGCATGCTTGATATACTAAATAGACATGTATAACTTACACAACATTTTCAGATCTTCTAATTCTTAAAGCTAGGGATTTAGTATCCATTTATTAATTCTGCTCATATAATGGGAAGTAGTCGAAAAATTGATAACAGAAAAAACCATTGGCATTCGGTCTTATGCCTAATCGAGCAAATATAGAACACCACCCTCATTTTCAGCAAAGTAGATTTGAGGAGGTAGAGAAAAGAAAAATTTCCGGAACTCATTGATTATTCATTCTAATTTTATTGAGCTTTGTTTAATAAATTTCAAGTTCTAAACAGTTGCTGTCATCTTTGCTTCATTTATTTAGTGTTTCTCTTTCTGTCTCAAAATCATTTTCAGGACTTTCAAGAATTGTATTATTACAAAGATAGAATCTGACTTCTCGTCCTGTTTTTATAACGTATTACTTAATATACTACATCTTCTAGAACATAAACATCTTTCCAAACACCACATTTCTTTTTGTTTTTAAATATAGCAGCTATCATGTGAGTAGCTTTTACATCTTTTATTTTTGCTTTTGATCTTCAACTGAGCTTTTGGAGTTATCCACTGAGTAGTGTCATTAAAGAAACAAATTTTGGTCATGGAATGCACCTCCTCTAACAGTAATACATAGACATTTATTCACTTTGACCCCACGTGTTGCTTTCATGTTACTTGTATTGTCAGCAAGACAAATGTTCTGTCTTCCCATCCTCTGCTGTAGGATTTCATTGATTTTACAATTATTATCTCTGTTCCAAAAGCGGCAGAGTCCTTTGGGAGTTGGATAATCATTCCAGGAACTGTTGTTGAACCAAGTCTTACCTGGTGCAGATACGCGGGCACACTCCCATCTTCAGGTTGTACCAGAATCTTAGACACTGATTAAAATGTCAAAGTGAAGTCACAACTAGTAGCCTCTGCCATTAATATAAACTGAGTAGATAAATGTAAATGTATATGCCACTGACTAAAAAAGCAAAATTTACAGTATGAAACTCAAAAATTATTTCAGGAAACACTACTCTTTAGAGCGAAGTTGTTATTCAGCTTAAGAATTCTTAAAGTTAATTTCATTGTTTTCTGTTATTAAGCAAGTGATAAAGAATTTCATAGACTACAGTTTATATCATCTTTCCTTTATCTGATAATTGCCAACAAGACAAAATTGACATTTTGGGGATGGTATACAGCATGTTGCCGAAAAGAAAAATCTGTTGAGAAACTCTGAAGAGGAGTAGATTCTCAAGGCTATAGAGTCTTAATTGCAAGGTTGCAAAACCAGTCCATGAAATAAAGTGGAAATGGCTCAAAAATAAAGATCAAATGTAAATTTCATCAATAATTATAAACCCCTCTCAAAGGAATTCAAAAGAGAAATTTCTCAGATATTTTGTGAAATTCACAATGGAAATTTCCAAAGGAAATGTCTTATATAACCATTAATATATGTCACATCCCTAACACTTAGCTCCACACATTGCCCTCTTAGTTGAAGTATTTCCAGTACATCTTTGCTTTGTTTCTCTCAGTTTCTCGCTAGCTCATGCTCACAAACATAAACCCAGAAACATGCACACATCCCTAGATCAAAGGTTCACATTTAACAAGGGTAATGTTCTTTTTTAGGTCCTTGGAGCTATTTTGCTCTAAGAACCCAACTCTCCTCTTTATTAAATTATCTATCTTTTGTTATTCTTGTTAAATGAAATCCACCATTAAGATGGGCACAGTGGCTGAGGCAGGAGAATTGCTTGAGCCTGGGAGTTCACGGCTAGCCTGAACAACATCCCAAGACCCTATCTCTAAACAAACAAACAAACAAAAAATGACCATTAACAGTTACTTGAACATGTACATATTAAGTATCATATATAAACTCACATCAAAATATTACACTGTAAGTATAGAATCTGATGTTCCTATTACCAATATTATTTGGCCTAAGGCCTGGTATAGGAAAGCTTCTCCTATCATTGACAAGTACCCTCTTTGGAAGTAGAATTAAAGCTCCTGCAGTTCTAAAATAAATCACGGTATATATAATTTTATAGCATAGCACATTTGTAAGTAGTAGTCTATCTCTATTACCACACTGTCATTTTAAGATAGGGACTTGAACTCTTACAGTGTCAGTGGTAATAAAAAAGAAAAAGGCTACAAAAACTGCCATAAGCAAATTAATGCTGATAAAATTGAGGAGGGAGCTGAAAACTCATTTGGGATCCTGATAATGGGGAAGTCATGAGAGCATCAACAAGAATATTTTGAAGGAAGAATAAAAATAATATTCATTTCAGGCATATTCAGTTTGACATGACAGCATGTCAGTTGGAAATAACATGGGAGCATAGGAAAAAAATTAGAAGCTAAATACGGAGATTTGGGAACTAGCCATAAAAAAAAATTATATAGGCCAGGCGCAGTGGCTCACGCCTATAATCCCAGCACTTTGGGAAGCCAAGGCGGGCGGATCACGAGGTCAGGAGTTCAAGACCAGCCTGGACAATGTAGTGAAACCCCATCTCTACTAAAAATACAAAATAAATTAGCTGGGTATGGTGGCAGGCGCCTGTAATCCCAGCTACTTGGGAGGCTGAGGCAGGAGAATCACTTGAACCTGGGAGGCAGAGGTTGCAGTGAGCTGAGATCACACCACTGCACTCCAGCCTGGGTGATACAGTGAGACTGTCTCAAGGGAAAAAAAACGTGTGTGTGTGTGTGTGTGTGTGTGTGAGTGTTTATAGCCCTTTACCATTGCAAAATCCAAAAAGCTCTGAAAATTCAAAGAGATTTGTTTTTAAAGACTCATTTGGATGCAATTATTTATTCATTATCATTTATCCTACTTAGTATAAATATTCATATATTGTGCTACTTCAGAAATAATTTATTATGGGATATAATAATATATGGAGCAATACTACACTGGGTGTATTGTATAATATGTAGATATGCATCATGTTAGCCCTCTAAATTCTGAATTCCAAAATACATCTCACCTCAAGAATTTCATAGAAGGAATTACAGACATATAGTTGAAGTCATAAGCACAAATATAATTTCACGGACAGAAAAAACACCTCCAGGCCGGGCGCAGTGGCTCACGCCTGTAATCCCAGCACTTTGGGAGGCTGAGGTGGGCGGATCACAAGGTCAGGAGATCAAGATCATCCTGGCTAACATGGTGAAACTCCGTCTCTACTAAAAATAGAAAAATTAGCCTGGCGTGATGGCGGGCGCCTGTAGTCCCAGCTACTCAGGAGGCTGAGTCAGGAGAATGGCGTAAACCCAAGAGGCAGAGCTTGCAGTGAGCCGAGGTCGTGCCACTGCATTCCGGCCTGGGCAACAGAGCCAGACTCCATCTCAAAAAAGAAATAAAGAAAAAGAAAAAACACCTCCAAAACTGATCCTTGATGTACAGCTACATTTCCATAACCAGGAAGATAGAAAAATAGAAAGGAGGAGTCACATTCAGATGATAAGTACCAACAGAAACAACTCCAAGGAACGTTATTGCTTTCTCCCTGACATCTAAGAGTGGGCTTTTTCCCAGCAGTATACAAGTAAAAACTTGATGAATGTTAAAAATGCATGCTTTTTGAGAAGGTAGATTTTAAATACTCATACATAGTACAATGCATGGATCACAGAGTTGCATAAAATTTTAATTGTCTTTTTTTGTGAGATTGTCGTGAAATAAAATGGGAAACTAATATGATTTTTCTCCTGCAAATTCTACTTTTTGGTTTTTTTGGTGGGGGGGAACCATACTATTCATAACAATGAAATTGAGTTGGAAAATCTTAATTCTCACCCTGATTACCATTAATTGCTTGTGATAGCAAGCAAACCAATTGTTTTGCTTGTCTTTAGTCTTCATATCTGTAACTAGATGTGAATAGAGGGAATTCTTTACCAAGAATTACAGTAATGAAAATTAAGTTACTGATACATAAGCAATAAAATGTAAGAAAAAATTTAAAATGATAAAAACTAGCTTTTTAAAGCATTCTACTTAATATTAGTTAGATAAGCCTATTATATGTTTGCACTGATTTTTTTTATCCATTTTTCAGTTTTACTGAATGCTTTTCCATTATTTTGAGTGTAATTTTATATTTAAATTCTTCCCTATAATGTACATTCAGTGCTTTCTTCTATGTTTCTTTTTATAATTTCATGAAATATTTCTTCAGCCTTTAGCACATAAAATTTCCATCCTATATAAGCTAATGTAAGTGTTCATCTAAAATAAGTTCAGAATCAAAGAAATTTGACTTGTGGAACCAGAATAAAAGCATCAAACATGAGAATTTTTTTTTTTGAGATGGAATTTTGCTCTTGTCTCCCAGGCTGGAGTGCAGTGGCGTGATCTCAGTTCACTGCAACCTTTGCCTCCCGGGTTCAAGCGATTCTCCTGCCTCAGCCTCCTGAGTAGCTGGGATTACAGGCACCCGCCACCATGCCCAGCTCATTTTTTGTATTTTTAGTAGAGACAGGGCTTTGCCATATTGGGCAGGCTGGTCTCAAACTCCTGACCTCAGGTGATTCACCCTGCTCGGCCTCCCGATAAGTGCTGGGATTACAGTTGTGACCCACTGCACCCAGCCACATGAGAATTTTTTAAAGCAGAGGGGAATTTAGTGATGATTTAATCATGCTAGGTTTTATAGTTAAATCCTAGAGAAGTAAGTGGTTTAAGTGGTTGTGTGCTAGGTAGTGGTAGTTAGTTCATTATTTCCCCACTATATTCTGTTGCTGCCTGTGAATAAAAAATGAGAACCATGTTCAAGGAATATTATTTCTTTGTAGCATTTAGATTGCCGAGATAATAGGAGGGATTGGTAGGATTCTTCCCCTATATGGTGAAACAGTCATGCTTATTGAACTATGAGATCCCCTTTATACATTACACTACATATATGTTACCTCATATAATCCTATAATAGCCATGTAAGGTAGGTGCTAACATCCCTGTAGAGATGAAGATACTGAGGTTCATAAAAGGTAGTAACTTACCCAAACCGCTTATAAGAACAGCTTATAAGCCAGGGTTGTGTGGTTCTATTATTCTGCCACTATATCACATTGTGGCCTCCCAGACCAAGACCAATGAAAAGGGGGAAAAGATTCTGAAAGAATATGTAATGCAGATAAAGTCATTATATTAGGAAACTCAAATTTGATATTTTCTGCTTTTGGCAGATTTGGGGAGCTCCATGATTATGTGCTTCTTGAACAAGCCGACTTCTTCCTGGGTGCCTACCATTTGAAAAGCACTGTTGGGAAAACAGAGAAGTGTAAGACATAGAAGAAGCATAAAATAGTTTACTTATTGTCACCCAAACAGATTTAAAGGAATCATTCTCTTTATTCATACAGAATATATTTTATAAATATATTTTCTAATCATAAAAATAATGCATATTAATTTTAGAAAATGCAGAAAGGATAAAGAATTACCAGTAATCCCACCCTAAGTGAGTCAGCACATTTTCCATTCTGATATGCTCCTTTTGGTACGAGTACAGATTCTGACAAGTCCTCAGAAAATTAATGTGAGTAGATAATGGAGATCTTTATGTGAATATACTTAATCCAAAAGATACCTCACACAGCTTTGGTGAAGGGTAATTTACTTTAAGGTGGAACTGAAGGACTATGCTTTGTAGGAAACCCGCAAGATTGGTGGTAAACAGAATAGCTATAATTCAAAATGCAATGAAAGCCTTAGTGTTTGCCTGGACTCTTTAGGCCTGCTGACTAACAGTGGTAATGTATGAAATCGCATTCAACATTCCTTTGACTTTGAAACATCCACTGTGGAATGAGGATTGAAGACAGAGCTGGTGCTCCCACACTAAAAGGTCATAACACCCGTGATTTCAACCACGGAACTGCTCTGCCTTCAAGTCTGGTCCATATCCCTCTCTTGAGTATTACAAAACTCAGAACTAAGTCTCATTATCATTGGAGCAATATTATTCCCTGTTCTAAAATGGTACCACAAATGAATAGACTTAGACTGTAATTCTTTCTGTTGCTTCTTCAGGTGAATCAGTTCAGACAGCTGTATTCCAAAGTCATCAATGATAAGCATGATGATGTCATGGCCAAGTTTGGTGCTATTCTGGCCCAGGGCATACTGGATGCAGGTAAATGTTTTTAAGTCTTCATGATTTATTTATTTAAACTAAATCTAATAAAATAACTATCTGCTCTAACTATATGACATAATGGAAATTGAGTCTGAGGCAAATTATTCCTGGAGAAAATTTGGAGCCTGCAGTTCATAGAGACCATGTACATTTAAGAGTACAGGCCTGGCCAGGCGTGGTGGCTCACGCCTATAATCCCAGCACTTTGGGAGGCCAAGGTGGGCAGATCACCTGAGGTCAGGAGTTCAAGACCAGCCTGACCAACATGGAGAAACCCCATCTCTACTAAAAACACAAAAATTAGCTGGGCGTGGTGGCGCATGCCTGTAATCCCAGCTGCTCAGGAGGATGAGGCAGGAGAGTTGCTTGAACCCAGGAGGTGGAGGTTGCAGTGAGCTGAGATCGCGCCGTTGCACTCCAGCCTGGGCAACAAGAGTGAAACTCCGTCTCAAAAAAAAAAAAAAAAGTACAGGCCGGGCATGGTGGTTCACGCGTATAATCCCAGCACTTTGGGAGGCTGAGGTAGGTGGATCACCTGAAGTTGGGAGTTCGAGACCAGCCTGACCAACATGGAGAAACCCCGTCTCTACTAAAAATACAAAATTAACTGGGTGTGGTGGCACATGCCTGTAATCC
Source organism: Theropithecus gelada (assembly GCF_003255815.1). Lineage (NCBI taxonomy): Eukaryota > Metazoa > Chordata > Mammalia > Primates > Cercopithecidae > Theropithecus > Theropithecus gelada. The sequence goes on from NC_037680.1 coordinate 107,809,981, forward strand.
TAGCTACTTGGGAGGCTGAGGCAGGAGTATTGCTTGAACCCAGGAGATGGAGGTTGTGGTGAGTCAAGATCACATCATTGCACTCCAACGGGGACAAGAGCAAAACTCGGTCTCAAAGAAAAAAAAAAAAAAGAGTGCAGGCTGTTGGCCAGGAACGGTGGCTCACGTCTGTAATCCCAGCACTTTGGGAGCCCAAGGTAGGTGGATCACCTGAGGTCAAGAGTTCAAGACCAGCCTGGCCAACATAGTGAAACCCCATCTACTAAAAATACAAAAAAAAATTAGCCAGGAGCAGTGGCATAGGCCTGTAATCCCAGATACTCAGGAGACTGAGGCAGGAGAATCACTTGAACCCGAGAGGCAGAGGTTGCAGTGAACCGCGATTGCTCCACTGCACTCCAGCCTGGTGACACTGAAAGTGGTGACAGTGCCTATCACTTAGTAAAGTGACTGTTGGTTGGTTTTTTGTGTTTTTTTCTTTTAAGACAGAGTCTCACTCTGTCACCCAAGCCAGAGTGCAGTGGCATGAGCATGGCTCGCTGCAGCCTTAACCTCCTGGGCTCAGGCAATACTCTTGCCTCAGCCTCCCAAGTAGCTGAGACTACAAGCATATGTCACCACACCCAACTAATTGTTTACACTTCTTATAGAGATAGGATCTCACTAAGGGTTTCACTATGTTTCTCAGGCTTGTCTTGAACTCCTGCACTCGAGCAGTGTTCCACCTCGACCTTCCAAAGTGCTGGGATTATAGATGTGAACCACTGTGCCCAGCCAATTTATTTTTCCTTTAATTTTCTTAGTATTATATGAATTTTAAACAAGTTGACATTGAATCATTTTTGAGGAAAACATATTTTAAATAAATTCTAGCAGCCAAATCACTTATAAAATAAATTGAATATTTACCTAATGAATGCATACAGAGCACGCTGTGCCATCTGGCTCCAGAATTCTCACTGTCCACTATAATACCATAGTCTGTTTCAGAAGATAGAGTGGTGTGCTTTAGTTCCTTAGACTTGGAGTTCATTTGACATATGCCTTAACGTTATTATTGGTGACCTTTCAATAGGATCAGAGGAGAAGAGCATATACATACTTCATTGTTCAACTATGTAGTTCTTTTTCTTGATGTACCCTATCCATGTGAATATAATCCTTTTTATTTTTGCTAATTTGAAAGGTGAGGAATAACATTGCAAGGTTTTTAATAGTAGTTCTATTATTAAGGAAGCATTTTTTCCACATTTATTAGCCATTGTCTTCTAAGAAAAACACTGTTAGCCTTATTTGTTGCAGTCATTCTTTCCTCAGTCAACTAGGAATGTGTGTGTATTTGTAGTGAAGGAGATCAGGAAAAGAAGCTGCCGTTATTTGATGACTGTCATAAATTTTTGTTTTTAATGTTGTTGGGTTTTCTACTTGCTGAGAGTGTTTTAATCATACTACAGTTTTCAGAGTCCTTTTATAATTTTAGATAATCTCCCTCATATGGCCTCTTTCTTTAAAAAAAAATCCACATCTCCTTTCTAATTTGATTAATCCTTTTTTCTTTATTAGGTTTGCCAGTAATTTCTCTATTTGTGTACTTACTCTGTTCTTTTTTTGTAAATTCTTTATTTTTGATCTTATCTTTATTATTTGCTATTTTATAACTTTGGTGTTCTTTTCTAAATTTTTGAGGCAAATGTTCCTCTCTTTTAACCTATTTGTCTAATGGAGTTTTTTGTTTGGTTGGTTTTTATTTTCCAAGAAGTTGAGAGTTTTCTGGTTAAAATTTTAATATTGAGGCATAGTTTACTTTTCTCTTTCTTTTTAATTTAAAAAATATTTCCTTGCAGCTGTTTATAGATAAAGAAAATATTCTATAAATATTTTAGGTAAAAACCATTTCAGTTCTAGATGGTATTGATTCTCTCCCATTTACAAGCTACATATATGGATATCCATAGTTTCTCCCTTCTCATTCTTCACTACCTTCCAATATTTTTATATTATGTGTTTATGTTGTCAACAGTTTGTGATATTTACATTGTCTTCAGAAATCATAATTCTTACAATTGTATGGTCTTAGTTTCATATTTAAATGGATTCAGTGCCCATTTCTTTTATTGCAGCTTTTTCATTCTTAGATTATCTATACTAAGTCTAGACACTTAATTGGCTGGATTTTATCAATAATTAAGTTTTTTTTAATTGGGCTTTTAAAAATTTTTAGGAAAAATTGAGTAAGAAATGCAGAGTTTCCATATGTCCCCTTTGCCCCTCCAATTTCCCCTGTTGTTGGCATCTTGTGTTAGTGTGGTATATTTGCTTACAATCAATGAACCAATATTGACACATTATTATTAACTAAAGTCCCTAGTTTACATTGGAGTTCACTCTTTATGTTGTACATTTTATGGGTTTTGATAGATCTTTAATGACATGTATCTACCATAACAGTGTCATATAAAATAGGTTCACTACCCTAAAAATTCTCTGTGCTTAACCTATTCATCCCTCCTTGCCCTCCCCATAAGCCCCTGACCTTTTTACTATCTCCATGGTTTTATTTTATTTTGTTTTAGTAAATAAAGTTATGAATTTACTGAAAGTTTTTTATAATATCCTCTTACTTTTTCAATGTCTGTGGAATCTGTAGTGATGTCCCCTTTTTCATTCTTTTTCTTTTTAAAAAATTTATTTTTATTTATTTTATTAAGGTGTGGTTGATAGAAATTGTACATACTGTGTACATGATGTTTTAATATATATAGTAAATAGTTAAATCAAGCTAAGTTACCATATCTGCCTCCTTTCATACATATCATTTTTTGTTATGAAAAAATTTAAGATCTCTTTAAGCAATTTTCAAATATACAGTACATTATTATTAGCTGTAGTCATCATGCTGTACTGTAGATCTCCTGAACTTACTACTCATTCTAATTGAACTGTCTCCACAGTTTTAGTTTTGCCTTTTCCAGATTTTCATAGTTTGAAGAATACATTATGTAGCCTTTTCAGATTACTTCTTTTGGTGGTGAGTAGTTAAAACAAGATTTAGGGATAGCATTTTACTGCTCTGTAATCTTTTTTTTCTCTTTTAGCTACCACTTTTTAAAGTGTATGATTTTAGACTGCACCCCTTCACTTGTTTGTTCACCACTACCACAGTTTTTTGCTGGTTTTTACAATATTAGGGTTACTAGTTACGAATTGGAGGAGTCTGCTCTGGGCACACTACCTGTAGGGTAGCCCTGCTCTGCAAGGAACAATACAAAAAAAAGAAAAATAAATTTTTAATTAAAAATATAAAAACGAAATTACATATTAAGAAAAAAGAATTGGGGAAGGATAATTCTATGTTTCGCCTCTTCTCTGCCAGATTTACTACAAGTCATCTCACTGTGTTCTCCTTCCTTCCTCTTTCAGCCTCTGTTTATCTTTTCTTTTTCTTCTTTTTTTTTTCCCTTCTTTTTTTCTTTGTTTGGGGCTTTTTTGCTTTATCTGTTTGTCCTGTGGACCAATCAAGTTTTGGTGCTTCTATTTCTCTTTATTTATAACAATTTTTGCTTTAGACATTTATTACATAAAAGTTTTTTGTTTTTTGGGTTTTTTTGGCCCCACTCTGTCACCCAGCCTGGAGTGCAGTGGCATGGTCTCGGCTCACTGCAACCTCTACCTCCTAGGTTCAAGCAATTCTGCCTCAGCCTCTCCCGTAGCTGACACTACAGGTGCACACCACCATGCCTGGCGAATTTTTTGTATTTTAGTGGGGACTGGATTTCACCATGTTGCCCAGGCTGGTCATGAACTCCTGATCTCAGGCAATCCACCCACCTTGGCCTCCCAAAGTGCTGGGATTACAGGTGTGAGCCACCATACCCAACCCTACATAAAAGTTGTATACTGTAGTGTTCACTGTTATGAGCATAAAATTAATCTCATGTCCTTTTTTCACTTTTTAATAACCTATCCTTGTAGAACACCATGCTGTAACTGCATTAGAAGAATTTACAGTCTTGATCTTCTCTCAGTAAAATTAATGGTAGTAGGCCAGGCTTGGTGGCTCACACCTGTAATCCCAGCATTTTGGGAGGCTGAGGCGGGTGGATCATTTGAGGTCAGGAGTTTGAGACCAGCTTAGCCAACATGGTGAGATGCTATCTCTACTAAAAATACAAAAATTAGCTGGGCATGGTTGTGCATGCCTATATTCCCAGGTACTCAGGAGGCTGAGGCACGAGAATCGCTTGAGCCTGGGAGGTGAAGGTTGCAGTGAGCTGAGATTGCGCCACCGCACTGTAGCCTGGACGACAGAATGAGACTCCGTCTCAAAAAAAAAGAAAAAAAGAAAAAGAAAATTACTGGTAGTAGAGAAAAGTCTAGAGAGAGCAACTTCAAGGGATGGAATGAAGTTGAAGTTTATGAGAACTCACTCAGTGATTCAGTCTCTTCAGGGAGAAAAGCCGAAGATAAAGAAGATGATTGAAGTTTTTTAAACTGCAAATTATCAATATGATAAACTCTACCTTGTTTATTAAATCTCACAATGTTAGAACAAAGGACTAATTTAGCTTCTAAGTTCGAAGAAGATAGATTTCATTGAACTAGAAGGAAATTCAGCTTCAAAGTTAGATCAGATAGCACGTTAGCTAGGCATCCTTTTCCTCTCTTCTGCCCTCCCCAGCTTCCATCCCAGGTTAGTTACTATGTCTTAGTGAAATGCTCCCACTAGCACCCAGGTTTATAGCTATCATAATAGTTTCATGTCTTATTTTAATTATTGAATTATCTGTCTTCTTTGTGAGACTGGAGTCTCCTTAGGATCTTTTCCAGTATGTCATTAACAATCCTCAATATATAGTAAGCATTCAGTGAATGGGGGTTAGCATAGGGAAGAGTACAAGTAGACAATAAATGTATATAATTCATTTCTATTGGAAAAACAAAATTAAAGTATACCTGGCCTTTTTTTCAGATGAAAATTTTAAATATCTATAGTGGAGTATTAAGAAAATCTAGGTTATTTGGTTGAACAGTAGAACCCTGATTCTTATAAAAATTAAAATGCTATTTGGTTTAGTAAAGTCAAGTCAGTATTTGGTTCTTGACTCCAAGCAAAATGTGAAGGTGCCTGTAAAACACTGAGATCAAGAGAAGAGAAATGTGAGCAACAGGAATCCACGTTGGAATTCAAGTTAAGGCCCTGGTTAGGCACAGACAAGCCCCATTTTTATAGGATATATTATTTAAATGAAGATACTTGCATTTCAAAGTTCTGTGATCCAGCACTAACACTGTTACCATCTAGCACATGGGCCAAATCTGACAATGGTGTATTTTGTTTTGCCTGCCTAACAAAATTTGCAAGATTTTGGTCAAAATCCAGAGTCTACTTTTAAAAACAAAATGACCTAGTGACCCTGGACCTACACTGTAGTAAGATGTTCCCTTTAAATAGAACATGTACTTTCCAGTTTGCTTCAATTTTAAAAACAAAATGACCTAGTAACCCTGGACCTACACCCCTAGTAACAAGCTCCCTTTAAATAGGACATGTACTTTCCAGTTTGCTTCAATCCCCACTGCTCCCAGCCCACTTACTCCTTCTTTGTTTACTTGACTCGTTCCTAAAGGCATTTGAGTTTGTAATCCCTCATAGCCTCCTAGAATCTCAGCCTTACAAGGACTCACCAGCTCTCCCCAACTGATGACTTGGATCTTAGCTCTAGTTCACTGGCTTTCAAACTTTATCACTCTGTAGAGTAATAGTCCAGGGCAGCAGTCTGCAACCTTTTTGACACCAGGGACAGGTTTCGTGGAAGACAATTGTTTTTTTCACGAGAAGGGTGGGGTGGTTTCAGGATGAAACTTTTCCACCTCAGATCAGCAGGCATTAGATTCTCATAAGGAACGTTCGGCCTAGATCCCTCACCTGCGCGGTTCACAATAAGGTTCACACTGCTTTGAGAATCTAATGCCACTGCTGAATTGACAGGAGACAGAGCTCAGGTGGTAATGCCCACGTGCCCTCCACTCACCTCCTGCTGTGCGGCCTGGTTCCTAACAGGCCATGGACAGGTCTACAGCCCCAGGATTTGGGGACCCCTGGTTCCAGGCCATATATTCTCCCAGCAGTCCAAACTTCTGATTAAACAGAAGCAGCTCTGATTTCATTCTTTTACATACTGTGTTTCCTTAGAAAATTTTCAGTTGAATCAAGGGTTAGAGGTTAAGTTTTCTTTTTCTAGTTCAAGTGTTCAAATTCAACCCCTCATTTTGCTAATGGGAGAAAAGGACTTAGAAATAAAGTGTTTTGTCCGTGGTTACAGGGCTAGTTAATGTCAGAGCTCCTCCCACCAATTTAAGTGGTTTAATAATTCACAGGGTAATGCTCAGTGCTTTCTTAGATTTTTATGTAGCTGCATATAAATCTTCATAATTTGTAAGGGATATTTCTCAAAAATCTGATGTTTATGCTGCTTAGCACCTAAAAGACCAAGAATCAGAACCTATTCTTTACTGTTTTATATAAATTTTTATAAATGTGTAAGTATATTATAAATATGTATTTGCATATGATTGAAGCAGAAAGAGTAAAACTAAGCAAACATATCTATGCTTGCCTCTGCTATTGTGTGCAAAAAGTATATACTAAAACTTTACTTTTTATTAGCACATGAAAAACCAATACATAATGCAGATTAATACTTAATTTAGCATCACAGTTTTGATACCCTTCAGGGCTAGTTTTTGAAAAACGCCTGCCTATAGAGAAAGTAAGTCTAGATGTGTGCTGAATCCAGTTAAAAGTGTACTTCCAATTTTGCAGAGCCTGGATAACTCACTAATTCCAAGAACTGCATATTAGACTGCACATATGAATTGTGCTTTTAAAATCATCACCAGATGTTTCCCTACTGCAGCACTTACAAATCTTTATTATTGCCTGGGCGTGGTGGCTCACTTGCTTGTAATCCCAAGACTTTGGGAGGCTGAATCGGGAGGATCACATGAGGCTAGGAGTTTGAAACTAGCCTGGGCAACATAGTGAGACCTCCATCTCTACAAAAAATTTAAAAGTTAGCCAGGTGTGGTGGTGCGCACCTGTAGTCCTAGCTACTTGGGAGGCTAAAGCAGGAGTATCCCCTGAGGCCAGGAGGTCGAGGCTTCTGTGAGCCATGATCGTGCGGCTGCACTTGGGTGCAGTGTTTCACTCTGTCACCCCGAGCTTGGGTAACAGAGTAAGACCCTGTCTCTTTAAAAAAAAAAAAAAAAGAAAAAAAAAGATATCATTATTATTGTCCTACTATAATAATAGGGCAATATTATTATTGTTCATGGTTTCTCTCTTTTTCTACAGGTGGTCATAATGTCACAATCTCCTTACAGTCCAGAACTGGTCACACTCATATGCCTTCTGTGGTTGGCGTCCTTGTATTTACCCAGTTCTGGTTCTGGTTTCCTCTTTCACACTTCCTGTCATTGGCTTATACCCCTACCTGTGTCATTGGCCTTAACAAGGACTTAAAGGTATGTCTGTGAGACCTCAGCTTTGTAGTATTTCCTATTCACCGTATCTTATTCATATTTACCACCCACTTGCAAGGATTTCCATTAAATTTTAAAGATGAGTTAACATCTTATAATAACATTTTCCCTTCAAGTTGAATCATCAACTTTTTGAATGGAGTATGTCATTGAAAGTTTTGAAAATCGTATCTCTTTACTAGCTGTGTAACCTCAAGTAATTAGTTGAGAAATAATGGTGTGCAAGGGGGCTAAATATAAAGATATGAAGAGGCTTTATATACCAATCTGATGAATTTTGTTTAATACTAAAGGCTTGGAACTGTTGAAGGATTTCAGATGATAAATGGACATGAGATTTCCATTTAGAAAGATCTTTCTGGTATCAGTGGAAACTCATTACAATGCTATTGTAGTAATCTGGGCAAGGAAGAATGCGAACCTAAACTAAATCTTTCAGATTTAGTTTTTCAGAGTTATCTGATACTCGAGTGGTTGATGGAAGACAGAATTATTACTAAAGGGAAAAGGCAAAATAGGAGGATGACCCTTTGGTAGAAGCAGAAAACAAGACCAACAGTGAAGAGCTAGGGAATCTGTTGGAATGAAACTGCTCACTTAAGTCAGAAATTTAAGGCACTGCATGCCCTGACATCACATTTGTAGTCATATTTTTTTAATGGAGTTTGTGTTTAGGTCTTTCTTAGTCCTGTGACTTGATGATTCATCTTCTTGTTCTTTAAAAGTCAAAAGGCTTTTTGACCTTTAAATAACTCTTACATCTGGTCATCACTGTTGAAATGTTCTACTAAATTTTGAGAGTGGAAAAGTTTTAGGCTTAAAACTGACTGGTAAAAATAGAATATTTCTTTGTATTGATTTTTCAGTATAGCTGTACAGCCAGTTATCCTTTGTTAAGTGTTTTGATATTAAAACTGCTCACATTTGTAAATATTGAGGAGCTTTATTGTCAGAACAAGAATCCCTTGGTTTCCCAATCCCTCATTGTAATTAAACATCCTGTATAACCTATTTTATTCTCTGCCAAACAGTTTTATGATTGCTGTTTTTACTCTTTGTAATGAAAATGGGATGGAGAAGATAAGTTTCCTTGTCCTTATGGTGGTGTTTATTATCATCCTCCATCAATGCAGATTGGGTAAATAGAGAAAAATTCAGACCAGGCGTGGTTGTGCACATCTGTAGTCCCAGCTACTTGGGAGGCTGAGGCAGGAGAATTGCTTGAACCCGGGAGTCAGAGGTTGCAGTGAGCTGAGATTGCACCACTGCATTCCAGTCTGGGCAACAGAGTGACTCTGTCTCAAAAAAAAAAAAAGAAAGAAAGGAAAAATTCAGACCAAAAAACTTTAAAACTGGTCAGTAGGTAATGTAAAGCTGACTTTCTATCAGGCTCATGTTAGACTCTTACAAGGCATGATTATACAGGCTAGTGTAAGTTATTAGTCTGGTACAAAGAAGGGAAATGGCAGTTTGTATGCAGGATAGACCATCAAATGCTTTACAAAGGAGAGAACAGTTGATCTGATGCTCACACCATGAATAGGACTTACCCATTGAAGCAGGTTGGTTTGTTCGTAAAGATAAAGGGATGCCCATTCAAAGGCACAGAGATTAAGAAAAGTGTAGAGAACTGCAGGTAATTCTGTAAAGAACCTATCGCCTGCATTAAAATTTTGGTCTCCTTTTGTATCTGTATGTTTGTGGAGAGCACAGAATACTTAAAGCCAATGTTATTTTAATGGAATTTCTTCAGATGCCGAAAGTTCAGTATAAATCGAACTGTAAACCATCCACATTTGCATATCCTGCCCCTCTGGAAGTACCAAAAGAAAAAGAAAAGGAAAAGGTAGGTTCTTTGTTCCTTTTAAGCAGCATTTGTACTTACATATAGGCCACTGAGTATTTTACTTTTTCTTTGAATATGTTTTATGTTTTAAGAGTAACTTCTTATGCTAACATTTGACATTACACAAGAATATGCAGTAAAAGTCCTTTTTGTCTCTTGGTCATCCAAGTCTCATTGTCACAGGAGTCACAACTTCTGAATCCCTCTGAAGGTTTTCTCTGCACATGTCAGTACTTTTTATACCACAAATAGAATTATTCTCTACATACTTTTCTGCATCTTACTGTTTTCACATTAACCATATATTTTTTTTTATTTTTAAAACTTTCAATGTATACAGATCCCATTTTTTCCCAGAGCTGCAAAACAATGCCTTTACTGTGTGTAGTACTGTTTGTTTTACCAGTTTTTTCTTTGATATTCATTTAAGGTTGTTTCTCATTTGTTACCCCTACACAAGTGAGCCTGAAATTGAAGGTCTTTATACACATGTATTTGTGCACTGTGTGAGTATATCTGTAGGTTAGAATCCTGGATGTGAGGTTACTTGATCAAAAGTAATGCACATTATGTTCATAGTTATTAACTAATTTGCCTTTCAAAATGGACATAATCACTTTATACTCCTACCAACTGTGTATGAGGACACTCCTGTATTAAATCAAAGAATAATACATTAAAGACTTGTACTTGCCCATAAAGTTTTACTCAGTAAAATTATACTTTTTTGATACCTTATATGTAGGAAAATGGCTCTTTCTCTCATGATAATTTTCATATTGGCCAGTTGTTGATTATTTGCTGTAAATTTTGTGTATAAGTAAGGATAATTAACCAAATTTGAGGGTGGCAGTTAAGGAATATCCTTGACAGCATCTTGTTTCATCAGCTATGTTTCAGACCCTCCTTTGGGTCTGAAACAGTCAGCTTTTACACCAGTATTGCGCAGCTTTTCACCTTTGTTTTCAGTGAGACCCATGAAGGAGAATAATACAGACTAACCAGTCACACACTGTGTATTGGCATTGTAAGACATGTAGTCCAGAGAGAATATCTCTACAACCAGCACTGAAGGAAATTGTTCTATTTCCCATTGCTTTCCCATAAAGCAAAAAGCACCCTCAAATCTCAATTTTGGAAGTACATGATAGCAAATTCATATCCAAGGTAGGCTACAGTTCAAAAAAGGGAAGAGTTATATTGGACACAAGCCTCCAAGAACTAAAGATTCACTTGATGACAAGAGTAGTAAATTATTTCAATAAATGTCCTAGCTTAGTTTTCCCTTTTATTCTTTGATTTTATATATATCTATAAAATCATATATACATAAAATTTGATTTTATATTTATATATATATATTTTTATATATATATATATAAAATACTTACTGCTAGGAAGTAGAATAGTGTTGTAGGACTGAGTTCTCTAGGGCTTGCATGTTTGTATGTCCATAAGGGATTGCAACAATTTACCCTGTTCATTTCTCCTAGGTTTCTACTGCTGTGTTATCTATAACTGCCAAGGCTAAAAAGAAGGAAAAAGAAAAGGAAAAAAAGGAGGAGGAGAAAATGGAAGTGGTAGGTATAACTTGGTAGTCATATGGATTGAAGTATCTCTGTCTCTGTCATGGTCGAGATTCTTCCTTAGTTGAGTATTAGTCTACCTTGCTCTTAGCTTCCTTCAAATAATTATCCTGTTCCCAGCATGTAGAATCATCAAATTGTACTTGAAAGAAACTCTAGAAAATATATCCATTTGTGAGAAGAATAGAAGGGTACAAATCAGTAAAAAGTTCCTGGAGGAAATGACAATTAAAATATAGGTTTTGAAGGGCAAAGTAGGTTTTTCACAGACAAGATGATGAGGGTAGGAGAAAGAAAGACCCTTTCAAGCAAAGGGATTATCATTTGTTTAGGTAGACCTTTTTCTGATCTCTGCTGGTAGAAAAACCTGTTTTTCCTTTAAAACCAAGTCAAATACCATTCTCATTTCTAAGCAGAGTTACTTTTCCCTCCTGTGAGTCTGATAGCACTTTACTTGTACTTCCATTACTACCTACCACTACCTCTTGTGCCGTATAGCTGCTCAGTAAACTTCAGATGTTACTCAGTTCTGTGGAACAGAAATGAACTTCTATTGAGCTTTTTTTAAATTTTATTTTATAGGATGAGGCAGAGAAAAAGGAAGAAAAAGAGAAGAAAAAAGAACCTGAGCCAAACTTCCAGTTATTGGATAACCCAGCCCGAGTTATGCCTGCCCAGCTTAAGGTCCTAACCATGCCAGAGACCTGTAGATACCAGCCTTTCAAACCAGTAAGTTACCAGTGGCTCTTAGCTGTATATACCAGTGGGATATTAATCCACAGGACAATAGAATATCGATAGAGAATGATGAATCTCCAAAGCATTGGAGCAAGCTCACTAGTTCTAAGAAATTATTTAACAAAAGAGAGCATGTCATTTTCCATTTCATATAGATTTGGGAGAATTTTTCTTTTCCCTGTGTAACCCTACAAACTCCTGTCTTCTACCACAGACATACGATGCAGGAGTTCCTAATACAGCATTGTGATTAGGAACATAGACTCTATAGCCAAGCATACAGGATTTGAATCTTGAGTATACTGTTCAGGCTAAGTGGCCTTAGGCCAGGTACTAAATCTCTCTCTGCCTCAATTTTCTTTAGTATAAAATAAGATTACCATCCCTGACTCAGAAATGAGGCACAGATTGAACAAGCACTGAGAACAAGACTTGGGACTGCTCAATAAGTGTTGATTATTATGGTAATTACACCACTGTCTTTTTTTTTTTTTTCTATTTTATTACACCATTGTCATAAATGCCTTGCATTTTAGTTAGAAAAGGATCTTCATGGAATCTAATTTATTCCAAGACAGAGTGTTTCATGTTAGAAACAAATGCTTATCAGAAATATGAGCTCACGTGATACTGCCTTTATCTTCCAGGTTCTTGTAAAAAAACTAGGGGGTCATCAGTAGACCCATCCAAGACATCCTGATGCTAGATCTGTCTAAAATGTCAGAGATTCGGTTTCTAGATCCTTATCCTTATACAAGAGTAAACTTATTTTTATCAACCTGATGGTGGGTCAAAGACAACTCCTACCTATAATTGTGAGCCGGGGTCTTAACCTGACTAATTTAGCAGCTAGAAGAGATAAAGCCAAGGGATGCAAGATAGTGTATGTAGTGGTTTAGAGCTGGAATTTGGCATAACTGGGTTTTTATTTCTACTGTTAGCTGTGTGACTAAGACAAGTCATTTAATCTTTGTATTTCAGTTTTCTCATCTGTAAAATTGATATGGTAATGCTACCTACCTTCTGTTGATGTTGTGGAGATTAAATAGGTTGTTACATGTAAAGCACCTAAAACAATGGTAAATGCTAATCTGTAGCACTGCCTGATCTATAGTAGTTGCTGTGCAGTGTTAAATGAATGAACAGAATCATCAATGGATACCTTTAATGCAGTCACTGTCTCATCTGCAACCTGGTTCATCTCAGTGGCGGTTTTACAGAGAACATATTCTAACTGTGTCTATAAACTTATCTTGCCAGTAGCATGGGAATCCAGTACAGATGTATTAGGACACAACTAGTGCATACTCTAAGCACATGAAATAACTAGTGGTTTTGATCATTATGAAGTAAGATAGTAAGGCACATGCTCAATGCCATGAGGCCATATGAGCACACTGGTGTACCACAGTAGGTGGTACTGTGATCATTAGTACTAAATGATTGCTAAGCCTTTGCTCAAATTAAGTCAGAGATAGCTATAGCAGTTGGTCCACCTATGAATTAAAAGACTGCCTACGTCTGTGCAAGGAAGAAGTGAGGAGTCCTGTTGAAGTTATAGCCCTACACACACACACACGCGCGCGCACACACACACACTCCTTCAAAGAGTGGGAGACTTTGTGTTCCAAAGTGTTTAAGGAAATTCCTGTCCAGTTGTTAGCTGACTACTAAGTTAGTTGAGCATTGACTTTAGTGGACACACAAATCAGGGAATACAAACTTTATAGAATAGGAGAAAATATTTTCAAATCATTTGTCTGATAAGACAGTTATATCTAGAACATATAAAGAGCTCCTCCAACTCAACAATAAAAAGACAACCTAATTTTAAAATGGGCAAATGATTTGAATAGACATTTCTCCAAAGAAGATGTACAGATGGGCAAATAAGCACATGAAAAGATGCTCAACATCATTACTCATTAGGGAAATGCAAATAAAAACCATAACAGGTGCAGTGGTTCCCATTTATAGTCCCAGCTACATGGGAGGCCGAGGCAGGAGGATTGCTTGAGCCCAGTAGCTCGAGGCTGTGTAGCAATATAATTGTGCCTATGAACAGCCACCGGACACCAGCTTGGGCAACATAGCAAGACTCTATCTCCTAATTTAAAAAGAAACACAAAACCATAAGAAGATACCACGTTCTACCCACCAGGATGGCTGTAATCAAAAAGACACTCAATAATAATCATTGACAAGAATATGCAGAAATTGGAACCCTCATAGAGTAATAGTGGGAAAGTAAAGTTACAGCCACAGTGGAAAAAGAGTTTGGCAGTTCCTCAAAAAGTTAAATGTAGTCTTATCATATGACCCAACAATTCCATTCCACACCTAAGAGAAGGGAAAACTGTGCCCACACAAAAACTTACACACTAATGCTCATATCAGCATGATTCATAATAGCCATAAAATGGAAACAACTTAAATGTCTTATCAACTGATGAATGAATAATGTGAGATAAAATGGAATATTATTTGGCCATAAAAAGGAAAGACTTACTGGTATATGCTACAGTGTGTGTGAACCTTGAAAACGTTATTTTAAGTAAAAGAAGCCAGACATAAAAGACTGCATATGGTATGGTTCCCTTTATGTGAAACGTTCAGAAAAGGCAAATCTATAGAGACGAGTTAGATTGGTAGTTACCAAGGACAGGGGAAGGGGAGAATGAAGAGTGGCTGCTAATGAGTGCACAGTTTCTGTAGGTTGATGGCAGATATTTTTGAATTAGATAGCAGAAGTATTAATAGCTGCACAAGTTTGTGAATGTACTAAATTGTACACTTTGAGAGAATGAATTTTATGTTAATATATCTCATTTTAAAAAAGAAAACACTGCCTCTGTGTATGTGCAGTGAAGAAAGGGGTGTCCAGTGGCTCACTCCCCTACCCTCAGTGGCAAGGTCATGGGACCCTTCCTCAGACACTGCATTTGAAAGAGGCAGCTATAGTTTTGGAAACATGTAACATTCCTACCCTGCTTCCTGTTCACCATGAGGCAAGAGGAAATGTTTTGTTGCCTATATCTACAATTGTAATTAGCCTCCCCAGAGAACAGAAAATCATGTATCTTATGCATAGAGGGTGTGAACTTTCACACCAACATATAAAGCATTAACAAACCTAGACCATGTATAACTATAAATAGCCCTTTCCATGTATTGATTTGGATTATTAGTTTTGGGATTTTTTGTTGTTGTTATTGTTTTTGTATGATGAGGCCCTCCTTTGATTAAGTTGGATTATTTCATTCCAGTTAAGCATGAAATAGCATAACCTGGATCCACATTTTCCAAAAAATAGAAAGTCCTCGTGTGAACATGGGTATTTTCTTCTGTTTGGTAGGAGATTCATCTCCATTTGGTCCATTAGGTTCAAGTAAACTTTTAGGCTATGGAGGATTAGGACAGTGGCCCTATACTCCATTCTTGGAGTACTGGCAGTAAAGGCAGGGTCCATTCATAAAATGGATCCTCTTCAAGGAAAGCAAACTTTAAGGGAAGGGGTTGTAGAAAAATATATAGATATGTGTGTGTTGGGAGAAGGGAAATAGTTTGGAGTTCACAAAGCACACCAGTTTTATAGCATCGCAGGGCAGAGTTCTGATGAGTAAAAATCGGATTAGATTGAACTGCAGAGATGTTTATACATATGTGAATCATTTAACTAATGTACTTGTGCTTCTTTTCCTTCCCAGTAATGTGCTTTGGTAGAAATACGCTTTTTTCCAGATGTGCCCTGCCACTGTTGACTGATTTAATTACATAGAGCAGCTTTCCATTTCCTTTGACACAGGCAAGCAAATAGAATAAGATTAGCACACCAGAGAGGGGTGAATAGTTTAGTGTTTGAATTTACCTTCTGTAATATGTTTGGGAGAGGGCTTAATAGAATTGCTGCTACAGTCTACTTCCCTTTTGTTTCCCGTGTATTTTTTCATCAGCTTGCATCACGTGGATTTATAGATTAAAGTGAAGAACCCTCAGGTATCTGGGATATCTATGTTATTCTCTCCACCATTCTGAAATTGCTGGAGAAAAATTTGGCTTTTAATTTATATACTCCTCTTGTGTTCAAAATGATTATCACCTCACAAATAATACAGTATGCATTAGACTGGTGTGCTTCTCAAA
Organism: Theropithecus gelada; assembly: GCF_003255815.1. Classification (NCBI taxonomy): domain Eukaryota; kingdom Metazoa; phylum Chordata; class Mammalia; order Primates; family Cercopithecidae; genus Theropithecus; species Theropithecus gelada. Next base: position 107,825,836 of record NC_037680.1, read on the forward strand.
CTTCACTGTGCATCATATTGACTGGGATCTTGTTAGAATGCGGATTCTGTAGATCTAGGGTGGGGCCAGCTTTTCTGCGTTTTTAACAAGCTCCAGGTGATAATGATGTTTCTGGCCCAGGACCACATCTTGAGTAGGAAGGAATTAGGATACAGTATTTGGACAGTAAGCATTCTCCCTGCAGTGAGATTGAGGCTGATAGGCTCAATGGCTATGGCTGGGAAATAACTATCCTTAAATTGGGATGCATCATCCAAGTAGAACAGCATCACATCTTATACTATCTAGAGCTACTACTGGGTTCAGTTTGCAAATACCTCGTATAGATCACAGTTATCTTTATCCCAGTAAAGTTCTACTCCAGTTTTTCACTTCCAAATCATTTAAGTAGTTTTAAAGTACCATTTAACAAGTATTCAGATTGTGGAGCACGCTTGAAATATGAGTGGAGCTTATGCTTCTGCACACCCCTGTGTTTTCAGCTCTCTATTGGAGGCATCATCATTCTGAAGGATACCAGTGAAGACATTGAGGAGCTGGTGGAACCTGTGGCAGCACATGGCCCAAAAATCGAGGAGGAGGAACAAGAGCCAGAACCCCCAGAACCATTTGAGTATATTGATGATTAAGGACCAGAGGTGCGTGTGCAACAGAATTATGAAGGGAAACTTCTTTGTCAATACTTCACAAATGTTTTTTGCAGGACATCATCTCACTTTTTTCCTTCCTTTTGTGTTTAATCTTCGTTTACCTAAACAGTATTAAAACTTCCCCCTCTTTGAACCTTTTTCTGCATATATAACCACAAATTCCTTTTTCTTTCCTCTTTGACTCGTACTCTACTAATGTTATTCAAAGTGGCTGATCTGCGAACAATTTTTATAGGTCCATAAGCAGATAGGAAGCTTACTCCAGAATCTATCTGCTCAATGCTTCTTTCATCAAGAAAGTCTTCCCCAAAACATCAGCTGAACTGCAGTTTGCTTAGTGATAGAGTTAATTTACATTCTGATGTAAGCTCCTTGTTGTGGATCAGTTACAGTTGTGGATCAGTTACAGTTGTGGACTGGCAGTGACCCATAGGTGACACTTTTGAGTAGCACAAATATAGGCTTCTCACTGGTTTTTCTCTCTCCCCATCTCCTTTGGCAGTATTTTTGGCATAGGAGCCTTAACATTCATTTATTCTATGGTGCTATTGAACATCTGTGTATAAGACATAGTGCTTATAGGGACTTTGAAGTCAGTTAGACTAACCACAAGCCTGTGTCCATTGACAAAGATCATTTACTATACCAGGGTCTTAACACTGTTGAAAGGGGGTCTTTAGATGGGAAAGATTGGAGTAATCTAATTTCATGAAACTGTTATTCTTCATTTCCCCATTTTCTTTTGAGTGTTCCTCACATATTTGAAGACACTGTGAGACATAATCAAGGTTTCCTAATTCCACCCAAGCAAAAACACATTTTCAGACTTTTTTTTTTTTTTTTTTTTTTGAGACGGAGTTTCGCTTTTGTTGGTCTTGGCGCTCTTGGCTGGAGTGCAGTGGTGCAAACTTGGCTCACCGCAACCTCCACCTCCCGGGTTCAAGCGATTATCCTGCCTCAGCCTTTCAAGTAGCTGGGATTACAGGCCTGCGCCACCACACCCAGCTAATTTTGTATTTTTAGTAGTGACAAGGTTTTTCCATGTTGGTCCGGCTGGTCTCGAGCTCTGGACCTTAGCCGATCCGCCTACCTCAGCCTTCCAAAGTGCTGGAATTACAGGTGTGAGCCACCGCGCCCGGCCAATTCATTCCACTCTTTTTTTAAAAACATAAGGACAGTATCATTTGTTATATTAAAGGTCTGGTTGCAAATCTAGCATGCTGTGTGTTAGATACTGACCAGCACTTGAGGAAAAGCTTTGCAGAAATCTCAGATAAATTTAAGGCAGACACCTGCCATTAGTAGGAAAATATATTTATACCTCAGGAAGACTATTAGTTTGGGCCTTAGAGAAAGGGAGATTTATACTAACCTTCCTGTTTTCTAAACTTACTTTTGAAAATTATCTTTCAGCCTTGATGGTTTCCTAAGCTTTACCCAACTTGCACGGGACAGTGCAGGCTATCATGATCACTCAGTCTGTTGGAGAATTGAGGTGACTCACATTAGCTCCCTTCCAGCCTTTGGCAGTACCTTATGGAAAAGCCTTGTTTACAGCTTTCAAGGCAGTTAACTACAAAATGGCTTAGAGGCTTTTAGCTGGAAACTGGAATCTCGTTTTCAAAAGGGTAAAGTATTCAGTCCATTAGGAGTTTGGAAACTATAATCTGTAATGGCAGAAGCTGGTATATTAGGACTACAGAGGCAGGGTTGGGGCCTAGTTTTAGATTTCAGCAATTAGTGGTAAAAGAGAAAAGAGAGAATGTCTTGAAATTAAGAATGACCCTAGCTACTACTATTTTCTCTTCCCTTTTCCAGCATCTCATTTGCTTATGTGAAGAAGAAGATTGTCCAGGCTCATATTGGGAATGCTTATGAGGAAATTCGTGCTGAGACCTGCTATTCAATGCATGTATCGTTGCCTCTGCGCTGACCTGAAGAACCCTGTCTCCAAGTCTTTGGTTGAAGAGAAGATATATGACTGTTTATTGTGCTCTTTCACAGAACTTGATTTTCAAATAAATATAAGATCTCCAGATGGACAAGACATTTGTTTTTCAGCCTGGGTTTTTAATAAATGTATCTAATCCTCCCCACACCATGAAATGCCTAAATCCCAAGAGCCAGAGTCTTGATTTGCTAGGATGAGTATGCACGACTTTCATATTGATGAAAAAGTCAAGGTATTCTTAAATTATAGACCATTTGAAAATAATGGAAGGGGGAAAAAAATCAGACCTTGCTCATCACCCCCAAGAATTCTCTACAGTTTTGTTGTGGTTGTGGGTTGTTGTTTAATATGGGGTCTAATCAGCCAGGGCAATATGGTGAGACCCCCATCTCTATAAAAAATTGAAAAATTAGCTGGGTAGGCCAGGCAGGGTGGCTCACGCCTGTAATCCCAGCACTTTGGAAGGCCAAGGTGGGCAGATTACTTGAACCAAGGAGTTTGAGACCAGCCTGGGCAACATGGCAAAAACTCAACTCTACAAAAAAAAAAATTAGACATGCACAGTGGCACATGCCTGTAGTCCCAGCTACTCAGGAGGCTGAGGTGGAAGAATCACCTGAGTTTGAAGGTCGAGACTGCAGTGAGGGTTGATCGTGCCAGTGTACTCCAGCCTGGGTGACAGAATTAGACACGGTCTGAAAAAAAAAAAATTAGCCAGGCAGGGTGGTATGCACCTGTAGTCACAGCTATTCAGGAGGCTGAGGCGGGAAGATCAATTGAGCCCAGGAGGTTGAGGCTGCAGTGAGCTGTGTTTGCACTACTGCACAACAGGCTGGGCAACAGGGCAAGACCCTGTCTCAAAAAAAAAAAAAAAGGTCTCACTCTGTCGCTTAGGCTGGTCTCAAACTCCTGGGCTCAAGCAATCCTCCCACTTTAGCCACCTGAACTACAGTTTTTTAATCGATTAGAGGGTGGGGCGTCACCACTTACTGAAGTCCCTTTCATAATCCAAGGGAATTGTGTGTTTAGGCAGCTCAGCAGCTTTTTTTGTTAGGCCTTTGCTTATTGTTTCTTGCTTTTGATCCTGTTAAAGACAATAGATGAAGATTATTTAGTTTCATTTAGCCACAGGATCTGATAACGTACCTTTTATTCCTTTCTCATTTTCCAATCTTTTTTTCATGTTTTTTAAAAATTAAGTATAATTTAAAAGCAATAAAATGCAAACATTTGAAGTGTATACAGGATAATGAATTTTGACAAGTACAATTTTGGTTTCTAGATTATCAAGCCTTTCTTGGATGCTAGGCTTTTCGAATAAGCAGTCAGGGTTGATACTCTGACGACCACACCTTCTCCTCATGTTCTGGCATATGAAATGGATGTTTCTGGTTTACTGGGACATGGAATTAAAACGCTGGATTTGAGGGGTTTTGTGTTGTTTTATGTAGGTAGCTTAGAAAATTATACAGGAATGGCATTTTGCCCCTACCTTGATTCTTTCACTTCTTAACTTAGGATATAGTTTTCTGAGTCTTGGGCGGGGGGGGAAAACTTTTCTTAAAGGAAACAAGTTCCTGAGTAGATCAGCCCTAGTACATTCATCTACCACAGGCTTGTTTTTAGGCCCAGGTCTAAAGGTTACTAATCCCAAAGGATCAACCACTCACTGGTTAATTTCATTGTATCCCCTCCTTTGTAAATTCCTTGTTTCCTCAGTATCAGATGATTCTATAAAAGAGATTATCTCATTTCCTAGCCTCATTAGCTATGTCCTTCCTGTTCAAGCTTTTAACGTTGCTTGCATTTCAGACAGTTCTCTCTTAGGTTTCCCCTAGTATACGAAATGTTTAAAAAACAGAAGTCTCTGGATGTCACTGTACAAAATTGAGTAGTCTGGGACAGGTGGTACATTTGCTGGCCTCCTGCCAACATTATCACATTCCTTCCAAAATCATAGACTGAACTTCAGGGAGCAATTAGCAGTAGTTCCTATTAGGCAGTGCAATTCAGAATTTAAATCTTAAAAAGGTTATAGCATTAAAAAGTACAAGCTATAAAGTAAAATATCTACATGGAACAGATTATGATGAGACAGTCAGTATATGCTTTCCTGATGAATATTTATTTTGAGGCAGTTTTGCTCATGTTGCCCAGGCTGGAGTGTAGTGGCATGATCTCGGCTCACCACAACCTCCGCCTCCCGGGTTCAAGCGATTCCCCTGCCCTAGCCTCCTGAGTAGCTGGCAAATTACAGGCATTTGCCACCACGCCCAGCTAATTTTGTATTTTTAGTAGAGACAGGGTTTCTCCATGTTGGTCAGGCTGGACTCGAACTGCCAACCTCAGGTGATCCGCCCATCTCAGCCTCCCAAAATGCTGAGATTACAGGCGTGAGCCACTGTGCCTGGCCTCCTGATAGATTTTTTTTCCTAGATGTCCTGGGAAATGCATAGGACTGAGAGCCAACCAAGGAGTAAGGAAGTCTACGGTGAAATAAGAGTGAAAGTCATACAAAAACAGGCTAGGAGCTAGAGTTGACACGACCAATAGAAGAAACAGAAGGGAGGGTGGCAGCAATTACTCCCAGATGGTGTCATTGTGGCACACAGTGTCAGGGTTGAAGGTAAGTGGGATGCACAACATTGAAACCAGGTGCAAGTGATAAATGAATGGTTTGGTTTCTTAAATGGGACCAATCCTAGAATCTAGTCTTTTTCATGCTGGCCTACTTCCTACTCTTCCTTTTAAAAATACTCTCCTTGGGGCTGGACGCGGTGACTCACGCCTGTAATCCCAGCACTTTGGGAGGCCAAGGCAGATGGATCACGAGGTCAGGAAATCGAGACCATCCTGGGCAACATGGTGAAACCCCGTCTCTACTAAAAATATGAAAAAAGCTGGGCGTGGTGGCACGTGCCTGTAGTCCCAGCCACTTGGGAGGCTGAAGGAGGAGAATCACTTGAACCCGGGTGGCAGAGGTTGCAGTGAGCCAAGATGGCACCACTGCACGCCAGACTGGGCAACAGAGCAAGACTCCGTCTCAAAAAAAAGAAAAAATTCTCCTTGGCTTTCTTGCTCTAATTTTCCTCCTGTCTCTGACCTCCTCTTCACTTGACAAATCGATAGTAGTTATCTTTATTTGAGCATCTGTTCGTGCAGAGATTCTTTGGTTTTTTGGCAAGTCCCACTCCCTCTGACCTTTAACTGCTAACCTTCAGAATTTGGTCTTTGAACCTCTTCTCAGTCTACTTTCTCCAAGCAACCTCATCCATCCCATGTCACCCAGGCAGAGGAGTGCGGTGGCACAATCCCGTCTCACTGCAATCTCCGCTTTCTGGCTCAAGCAGTCCTCTCACTTCAGCCTCCCAAGTAGCTGGGACTACAGGTGCACGTCACCACACCTGGCTAATTTTTTGTGTTTTTAATAGAGATTAAAACTATTAAATCTCACGGTTTAATAGTTTTCACTATTAAATGGTTTCACCATGTTGGCCAGGATGGTCTCCAACTCCTGAGCTCCAGTGATAACACCCACCTTAGCTTCCCAAAGTGTTGGGATTACAGGTGGGAGCCACCGCACCTGGCCTTCTCTGAGCTGGCACGCACATTCAACAACTCACTGGTGTCCCTGTCTGGGCTGCTGCACAAGCACTTAAAATATTATGTCCAACCACACTCCACACCCATCCTGCTCTACTTTGGGCTAATACCAAGCCCTCCATCTGGTTGCCCACACCAGAAACCCCAGCTTCACCTTGACTCAGTGCTTGGCATCTCAATTATCTCTCCAGTTCATCCACTTCCCTTCCCCACTGCTCAGTACCCTCAGCTGAAGCATTTAACTGGGCTGTACTTCCAGAATTGACCCGTTCTAATCCATTCTCCAAATTGATCTCTCTAAAATGCAAATCAGGCCAGGTATAATGGCTCACACCTGTAATTCCAGCACTTTGGGAGGCCGAGGCAGGAGTCTTGAGCTCAGGAATTCAAGACCAGCCTGGGCAACAAAGACCATCTATACACGCGCGCGCACACACACACACACACACACTAAATGGGTGTGGTGATGCATGCTTGTAGTCCCAAGTACTCCAGAGGCTGAGGCAGGAGTATCGCTTGAGCCCAGGAATTCAAGGCTGCAGTAAGCCGTGATCACACCACTGCACTCCAGCTTGGATGACAAAGCGAGACCCTGTCTCCATCAAAAAAAAAAAAAAAAGCATATTAGTCTTAAATATCTTATGTGCTTTCTTGTTACCAAATAAAGCCCAAATTCTTCAATGTGTACACGTGGCTGCCCAAGGCTTGAACTGCTGCTTGCCTCTCCAGCCTCCTGTCTCTTCATTCTTCTCCCACCTCACACTCAGAACTGCTTTTTACTTCCTCCGAAGACCCAGGCCTTCTGTCAGCTGGCCTTTGCACATACCATTCCTTCTGCCTGAAATGCCCACCTCTTTTGATTCTCGCCATTTTCTGCCTAGATCTGGTAGATCTACTAGTTATTTAGGAGGTTTTTAAAGACCTCCTTCAAGAAGCCCTCCCTGATTTCTCCCACCAAGGCTGACCTAGGTTCTCTGTTTCCCCAGTACCCAACGTTGCCCCGCATTGCTGCCCCACCATATTTTCATTATTCGCCTAGTTTATTTGCCTAACTTGTCCCACATTTATTCACCATTATAAACCCTAGCATATAATTTATGGTCACATATTCATTTGCTAACAGTGGCTGCCTTCCCCAAGTACCTAAATGTCTCTTCTCACTCCGCCTCCAGTGACTAAATGCTCCTGCTAAGGACTTTTTCAATTAGTTTTGCTTTTGAAAAACCCTTGTTTTTCTTTATGTGCGCAGACAAACAGTGTCTCTGGAATCTCCAGCTGCCGTGAGATGATGAGAAGACATGAGCGTGGGCAGAGATTCTGTGGCTTTGTCCCAGACAACACCCAACCTTCTTGTATCGATTATAAATGAAACACTTCCACTTCCTTGGCAAGTGCACTTTGCTGTTTCTAGGGTTCAAGTTTCTGTTCCACCCTCTCATCCTTTACTGTTAAAGCTGTAGGGGCCCTTCCAAGCCAAACCACGTAAATGGGAAGATCATGGGCTTTGGCCTCAGATTTAAGTTCAGATCCTCATCTGAGGATCCCTTCATGGGCTCCTCATTTGCACAGAGGAAGTCATGTTGACCTCAAGGTTGTTACAGGGATTAAAGAATGGCTGGTTATTATACACTGGCTATGTAATACTGATGAGAATCACATGCATTGTTCCTCATTCCTCACAGCCACTCAAAGAGGTAGATGCTATTATATGGAGAAAATCTTATTAAGAAACCTGCACTCAAGTAGGCATTCACTAAATTTTAGCTGAATCAGAATGATGCGGCCAGCCAGGCGCAGTGGCTCACACCTGTAATCCCAGCACTTTGGGAGGCCAAGAAGGGAGGATCACCTGAGGTCAGGAGTTCAAGATCAGCCTGGCCAACATGGTGAAACCCCATCTCTACTAAAAATACAAAAATGAGCCAGGCGTGTGGCATGCCTGTAGTCCCAGCTACTCAGGAGGCTGAGGCAGGAGAATCACTTGAACCCAAGAGGCAGAGGTTGCAGTGAGCCAAGATTGCGCCATTGCACTCCAGCCTGGGTGACAAGAGTGAAACTCCATCTCAAATTTTTAAAAAAGGGCCAGGCGTGGTGGCTCACACCTGTAATCCTAGCACTTTGGGAGACCAAGGTGGGCGGATCCCCTGAGGTCAGAAGTTCGAGACTAGCCTGGCCAACAGGGTCAAACCCTGTCTCTACTAAAAATATATTTAAAAAGAAAAAAAAAGGCTGGGCGCAATGGCTCACACCTGTAATCCCAGCACTTTGGGAGGCCATGGCAGGCAGATCACAAGGTCAGGAGATCGAGACCATCCTGGCCAACATGGTGAAACCCCATCTCTACTAAAATACAAAAAAATTAGCCAGGCATGGTGGTGCACACCTGTAGTCCCAGCTACTCAAGAGGCTGAGGCAGCGGTATCGCTTGAACCTAGGAGGCGGAGGTTGCAGTGAGCCAAGATCGTGCCACTGTACTCTAGCCTGGCTAAAGAGCAAGATTCCGTCTCAAAAAATAATAATAATAATACCAAAAAAAATAGCTGGGTGTGGTAGCGCATGCCTGTAATCCTAGCTACTTGGGAGACTGAGGCAGGAGAATTGCTTGAACCCAGGAGGAGGCGGAGGTTGAAGTGAGCCAAGATCACGCCACTGCACTGCAGCCTGGGCGACAGAGCGAGACTCCGTCTAAAAAAAAAAAAAAAGAATCATGTGGCCTAACCCCTCATGCAGGTGAGAACATGCAGACTGAAGTGCCTTGTTCAACATCAAAAGCCATTTTTACATTTGTGTTTCTACTTCATCTTTCCATTAACCTGGCTTCTGGTCTGTTTATTTTCTGGTATCGTTTGATCCAAAGGATCAACTAACACACCAATAGCCGTGTCTCATTCATCCTATACCAGACTCTGCTCCACATTTCCATCTGCCTCCATACTCCTAAGTCAGTATGCCTTTTCAGAAAGAGATGTTTAACAAAAGCATTCTTTCCAACTGCCCTCTACAATGTAGCCCACTGGTGATGGGCATTTGCCATTTGTTCGCTGGAATCTGGGCAGTACCTTTGGTGCACGTACTCAGTGTTTTCCCAATCAGTGAGTTATTTATTTATTTATTTAATTTTTTTTTTTTTTTTTTTTTTTTTTTTTTTTTTTTTTNTGAGCCAGGCGTGTGGCATGCCTGTAGTCCCAGCTACTCAGGAGGCTGAGGCAGGAGAATCACTTGAACCCAAGAGGCAGAGGTTGCAGTGAGCCAAGATTGCGCCATTGCACTCCAGCCTGGGTGACAAGAGTGAAACTCCATCTCAAATTTTTAAAAAAGGGCCAGGCGTGGTGGCTCACACCTGTAATCCTAGCACTTTGGGAGACCAAGGTGGGCGGATCCCCTGAGGTCAGAAGTTCGAGACTAGCCTGGCCAACAGGGTGAAACCCTGTCTCTACTAAAAATATATTTAAAAAGAAAAAAAAAGGCTGGGCGCAATGGCTCACACCTGTAATCCCAGCACTTTGGGAGGCCATGGCAGGCAGATCACAAGGTCAGGAGATCGAGACCATCCTGGCCAACATGGTGAAACCCCATCTCTACTAAAATACAAAAAAATTAGCCAGGCATGGTGGTGCACACCTGTAGTCCCAGCTACTCAAGAGGCTGAGGCAGCGGTATCACTTGAACCTAGGAGGCGGAGGTTGCAGTGAGCCAAGATCGTGCCACTGTACTCTAGCCTGGCTAAAGAGCAAGATTCCGTCTCAAAAAATAATAATAATAATACCAAAAAAAATAGCTGGGTGTGGTAGCGCATGCCTGTAATCCTAGCTACTTGGGAGACTGAGGCAGGAGAATTGCTTGAACCCAGGAGGAGGCGGAGGTTGAAGTGAGCCAAGATCACGCCACTGCACTGCAGCCTGGGCGACAGAGCGAGACTCCGTCTAAAAAAAAAAAAAAAAGAATCATGTGGCCTAACCCCTCATGCAGGTGAGAACATGCAGACTGAAGTGCCTTGTTCAACATCAAAAGCCATTTTTACATTTGTGTTTCTACTTCATCTTTCCATTAACCTGGCTTCTGGTCTGTTTATTTTCTGGTATCGTTTGATCCAAAGGATCAACTAACACACCAATAGCCGTGTCTCATTCATCCTATACCAGACTCTGCTCTACATTTCCATCTGCCTCCATACTCCTAAGTCAGTATGCCTTTTCAGAAAGAGATGTTTAACAAAAGCATTCTTTCCAACTGCCCTCTACAATGTAGCCCACTGGTGATAGGCATTTGCCATTTGTTTGCTGGAATCTGGGCAGTACCTTTGGTGCACGTACTCAGTGTTTTCCCAATCAGTGAGTTATTTATTTATTTATTTATTTTTCATTTTTTTTTTTTTTTTTTTGAGACAGAGTCTCGCTGTGCTCCCAGGCTGGAGTGCAGTGGCGTGATCTCGGCTCACTGCAAGCTCCACCTCCCGGGTTCACGCCATTCTCCCGCCTCAGCCTCCCAAGTAGCTGAGACTACAGGCGCCCGCCACCACGCCCGGCTAGTTTTTTGTATTTTTAGTAGAGACGGGGTTTCACCATGTTAGCCAGGATAGTCTCGATCTCCTGACCTCGTGATCCACCCGCCTCGGCCTCCCAAAGTGCTGGGATTACAGGCTTGAGCCACCACGCCCGGCCTATTTTTAATAAAATCATATCCCAGACCGGGCACAGTGGCTCACACCTGTAATCCCACCCCTTTGGGAGGCTGAGGTGGGCAAATCATGAGGTCAAGAGATCAAGACCAAATCATGAGGTCAACAGATCCTGGCCAACATGGTGAAACCCCATCTCTACTAAAAGTACAAAAATTAGCCGGGCATGATGGCAGGTTGCCTGTAGTCCCAGCTACTCAGGAGGCTGAGGCAGGAGAATCGCTTGAACCCGGGAGGCAGATGTTGCAGTGAGCTGAGATCAGGCCACCGCACTCCAGCCTGGGTGACAAGAGTGAGACTCTGTCGCAAAAATATCTATATTTATATAGATATATATATCTGGTAGATAATTACCTTTAGAGATCCTGGGCATTACATAGAGCTGGGACTTGGCAAAGAGTTAGACAGAGATAAGGAGTTTTCCATCAAGTCTTATTCCCGTGACCTAGTGTGAGCAGCCTCTGATTCTTGTGCAGTTCTTGAACTCTGATTCATGTTCCAAAGATTTCAGAGGTTTACGAGTGTCTAAGCCTTTTTTCTGTATGCAGAGTATAAACTAGCATCTCTAAAATAACAACAGGGATGGGTCCTGGGGAAATTCCTTCCTTAGTTCCGGATTAGAAGCCTGATGGAGGGATTCACTTACAACTCACTGTCAGTCCCCAGTAATCTCTTGTCTGAGCAGCTCTCAGGCACGTATGGCACATGGTTTGCAAGCTGATTACTTGTCCTCCTGTGGTTTCCTGTGTCTGTACAATTTTTGTTTCCTAACCAGTCTATAAATAAACTCCTGAAGGGCAAGTCCCAAAGTATCCCCCAAAGTCCCCATCACAGCGCTTGATACACGAGGCCTATTGGTACCAGATTAAATCATCGAGTTAGCTCTGGGGAATCTGATGATGCCCTTGTTCCTGACTGAGTTTCTTCATGGCACTTACACCCACCTGGCATCATAGCTGTTATTGTCTGTCTCCCCTGATTAGCCCGTAAACCGAATGAGGATAAGGAGTTTATTTTTGATGACTGCTGTTTTCCTAGTGCCTGGAGCAGTTTCTGGCTCGTTGTAGACTCCTCAGTAAATAGTTATTGGATGGACAATAGCGGTGAAAATGTATTTAGCTCCTGTGTGCTAGGCACTGCATTCAGTACTTGGCTGCCCTTCATCCTCACAATTCGACAGTGAGGTAAATCTCACAGATAAAGGAAATAGAGCTTAGAGATGTTATGGGTGCATAGTAATTTACAGGACTGGAATTCAAACACAGGGTTGTCTAACTATAACACCTGTTTCTTTTGGTTTTGTTTTACTTATTTCTCTTTTTTTTATTTCTTTTTTTGTTTTATTTTTAATTTGAGATGGGGTCTCACTGTGTTGCCCAGGCTGTCTCAAACTCCTTAGCTCAAGCGGTCTTTCTGCCTCAGCCTCCCAAACTGCTGGGATTACAGGCGTGAGTCACCATGCCCGGCCTATTTTCAATTATTTCTTAACCACTATGGCAGTGATTCGGCAGATTTGGAGTCCACCTCAGGGATCCGGCAAGTTTAGCAGGTACTCAGATGATTCTGAGAAGGATGGCCCTGAGGCCTCCACACTAAAACTCTCCCATATAAAGTTGCCTCCAGAAGACCTGAGTCTCCTGGCCATTTCAATGAAGCACAGATACAGGAATAGTGCACACCCCAGGACCCTCCACCAGCATGGATGACAGCAGACATCAGCGAAAGGCCTCCCTGAAAAACAGGTTTCTCCAGACGGTACTCAGGGTCTTACCACCAATAGAGTAAGACATTTCTAGAGACAGAATATACTTCCCCAAGGGGAGTTCCCCAACCACAAAACCGATTGGCCAAGTGGGAGCAGGTGGGAGTGCTGTCTATGGCCCCTTGGACGGGTCTCTCTGTAGGACACATGACACATGGCAGCAGGCCTGCCAGATTCCCCATCTCCAGGCTCTGCTAACCTCGCCATGGCAATTGCTGTTCATCATCAAAAAGGCGTTGGGCTGGCCAGGTGCGGTGGCTCATGCCTGTAATCCTAGCACTTTGGGAGGCCGAGGTGGGTGGGTCACTTGAGGCCAGGAGTTTGAGACCAGCCTGGCCAACATGGTGAAACCCCATCTCTACTAAAAAAACTAGCCAGGCAAGGTGGTGGGCGCCTGTAGTCCCAACTACTCAGGAGGCTGAGGCAGGAGAATGGCGTAAACCCGGGAGGCGGAGCTTGCAGTGAGCTGAGATCCCGCCACTGCACTCCAGCCTGGGCGACAGAGCAAGACTCTGTCTCAAAAAAAAGAAATACAAAAAATAGCCAGGTGTGCTGGCGGGCACCTATAATCCCAGCTACTCGGGAGGCTGAGGCATGAAAATTGCTTGAACCCAGGAGGCAGAGGTTGCAGTAAGCTGAAATTGTGCCACTGCACTCCAGCCTGGGCGACAGAGTGAGACTCTCTCCCAAAAAAAAAAAAAAAAAAGGCTTTGTGTGTATATGACCCTAACAGCAGCCCATATTTTGAGATGCTTCTGGCTGTCTTTCCTGGAGCCCATGCTTGGCATACCATGGAGCCCAGAGGCCACAAGAGCCAGCAGGGGCAGCCAGAACGCGCCACTTCTCTTGGGAAGTGTCCTGGCCTGAGACTACAGCTTGCAGCAACCTAAGGAGATCTATACACATCCGATGAAGCAAGCAAACAGTGCCTATGAGTGGGTGCCATGGAGTCAGTCCTTGCCCTGGAAGCTCCAGGCCTCAGGCCTGCCCCATCGTGGCCCGGACAAAGGTGCTTCAGCCTCTCGTCGGTTCTCCAAGGGGAACTCTGTTCAGTCACACCAGTCACACAACAGGGGGAAGCCAGCAACAGGGGGAAGTGAGAGGGCCACGCTCCAGGGGCAGGTGAGGACAGCAGGGCCAGACTCCTATAAGCAGGCAAAGCACACGCTGGAGCCAGCACAGCAGAGGCCCGGCAAAAATAATTTCATTTTTCTTAAAATAATTTGGTCAACATTTGTTTGTCATTGAAATAATCTTTAAGAGAAAAAAGGAACAAGTCATCAGACTTCCTTGTATTTATTCTGTGGCTTACAGCTGTTGTTGTTTTTAACGGGGACAAGAAGTGGGGGGTGAGTAGAAGGCACCGTAATCTTTTTAGTGCTTAGAGTCTTTAAATGTCTTAATCCAGACCCAAACAGGGACACATAATCCATGCTTGGTCCCTCAACATTCTCAAGCCACTGGTTCAAGATAAAGTCATACTCTGGCGGTAGAGCTGATACTGACAAGGATAATGAACGTGGAGAAGCAACACGTCGCAGGGCAAAGCCCACGGACCTGACCGGACTGTGGGGAATCCAGTCAGCAGACTGGACCCAGCTCAAACTTCTGTATCAGGTTACAGGCGATGGAAGAGCCTCCTTCACTCATTCGCACATTCAGTAGTGAATTTCAACAATGTCTGCAGCCCAGCAACCACTGGCACTCCTGGTAACGGGTATCTGTACCTTCATTTCTTCTTAAGGGAAGTGGCCACCTCCTAGCTCAGCCCAGATGCCAGCCCACACATTCCATCCACCAGGTGACAATGATTGGTTCAGGGAAGAGCACGTGACCAAGTCAGGCCAATCAGATCTAATAAGACTCAATTCTGGGGTATCTGTTCTGGCTATTGTGAACCCATCTCTATCAATCAGGATCTACCCACCTACCTACCTACCTGTCTTACCTCTCTATCTAATCTATCTTACCTATCATCTATCTATCTATCTATGTATCTGTCTGTCTATCTATCTATCTATCATCTATCCATCTATCATCTTCCACTGATGATGTAGCCTGAAGCTGCTCCTTCCACCATGTAGATCCTGAATGTGGCACCAACCCAGAAGAAGATGAGCTAACAAGCAGATCCAGACGGACTCTCCTAAGCCCTACATCCAGCTGTGCCTCTACTTCCAGACTGTGTAGTTCCAGGCAGCAAGTTCTATTTGCTTAAGCAAAACACAGGCTACTTGGAGGTGAATTTCTGGCACTTGATACCAAAAGAGCACTTTAAGAGGAGCCTTGATGGGGGGTATCATGGACTTAGTTGTGTCCTCCCAAAATTCATATGTTGAAGCCCTAACCCCCAGTACCTTCAGAATGTCACTATATTTGGGTGGGCACGGTGGTTCACGCCTATAATCCTAGCACTTTGGGAGGCAAAGGCAGGATTACTTGAGCTCAGGAGTTTGAGACCAGCCTGGGCAACATACTGAGACTTTGTCTCTTTAAAAAATTTTGAAAAAATTAGCCAGGTGTGGTAGTGCATGCCTGTAGTCCTAGCTACTTAGGAGGCTGAGGCCAGAGGATCACTTGAGCTGGGGAGGTTGAGGCTGCAATATGTTGGGATGGCACCACAGCACTCTAGCCTGGGCAAAAGAGCCAGACCCTGTCTCAAAAAAAAAAAAAAAAAAAAAGAAAAAAAGGAATGTCACTATACTTGGAGCTGGCCTTTAAAAAGGTGATTAATATAAAATGAGGCCATTAGGGTGGGCCCTAATCCACTCTGACTAGTGTCCCTATAAGAAGAGACTAGGACACAGACACACGCAGATGGAGGGACACGGTGAGGACACAGGGAGAAGGTGGCCACCTGCAAGCTCAGGGGAGAGGCCTCAGGAGAAACAAACCTGCTAGCACCTTGATCTTGGACTCCAGCCTCCAGAACTGCGAGAAACAAACATCTGTCATCGAAGCCACCCAATCTGTGGCTGTTGCAGCCACCCAAGCAGGCTAACACAGAGGGCTCACCTGAAGAAAGGTGGGGCTGTTGAATGGGGGCAGGGGGCATGAAGGAGGTGAGCCAGGTGGAGGAAATCACTGCAGTCATCACTGGAGAGGTGAGGCTTGAGCTGAGGAGGAGGCAGGAGTGATCGGGAGAACATGGACTTGAGACTTGGTCACTGATGCTGACTGCATCGGGGTAGGGAGGAGATCGGCTTCTTCCTGGAGCCTGGTGGTGTCGGCTCCACTAGGAGGGAGGTTGGGGGCACTGAGTGGTGACTGTGAACTTCCCTGGATCTGTCCTCAATGCACTCTGTGCCTCTTTCCACGCTGGATTATGTGCTCCTGGGGCTGGACTTGGATCCCTTTATTTTCATATCCCCTCAGCTTCCACGGCCTATTTAAGGGTCATTTTCAAATTTTAGATTCTCAGGGTGGGCACCACTGTCCCTGGGAAGCATCGCATACAATGATGGGGCATTTTTGGTTTCTACAATGCTGGGGACATGCAACCAGCGTTCCTGGAGGGAGCTGGCATGCTGGACATCCTGCAGTGGCGGGTGGGCGGAGACTGACCTGGGGTTGGTTCAGAACTTTACCAAGAGCTGTTCATCATTTTGAAAACTCACATCAAAGATAGCCACACTATTTGTTCTGCTAAGTCACCACCAGCACCACACACCTATGCCAGTGTGAGTGTGCATGACCCACTCTGCCTCAGGCCACCTGCATCAGACTTCGCTTCTTTCTAGAAAGACCTGCATCTTTCTATGCTTTCTGGTATAGTCAGCCTAAGCACTTACACATGGAAATTATTATATATATTTAATTGCTTTCCCCAGCCTGGGCAACATGGCGAAAACCTGTCTCTAAAAAAAATACAAAAATTAGCCAGGTGTGGTGGTGCCTGCCTGTAGTCCCAGCTACTTGAGAGGCTGAAGTGGGAGGATTGCTTGAGCCCTGCAGTGAGCCATGATCGCACCACTGTACTCCAGCCTGGGTGACAGAGAGAGACCATGCCTCAAAAATTAATTAATTTATTTATTAAAATAAGTTGTTTGCCTTTTATTTCTTCTTTCCATTAGAGTTAGGGCATTATAAGGGTCATTTTTAAATCATGTGGATAAATATCTGGGAATTTCCTTTTAGAACAGGAAAGAGGATATTACAAAACATGTTATTAAGGGGGGAGTCTGGAAGGGTGGAGACTCACCGCCCAGGTCAGCCAGGCGTGCTCGATGGGGAGCCCCTCTGAGGCCACCCTGCCTATCCTTCCCTGCAGGCCTGGCCTCCACCGCACCCTTCTCAGCCTCTACCCTATAAGGCCATGTGAGGGCTGAGCGGCAGACAGAATGAATGGGCTTCCCTGGCCGGTGGCTTTCACGGCTCCCTGGAGCACAGGGAGTGGAAGGCTGTGGAGAGCTGGGACTGAGCAGCCTCCCAGGAGAGGAAGCTCCACAGCAACCCCTGCCCTGGGAGTCCCCGATTGGAGGCAGGCTCCATAGCTGCCGCTGGGCAAGCCGGACTTTGAACTGCAAACAAGGAAAATGACCTGTCTGTGACCCCTGCTACTTCCCTCTAGACAGGTGCACACACATGCCCACGGGACAGATGGGTCTAGAAAATGTGAGTCAGGACAGATCAGAGCCTCGAAGGCTCCTGGGGCCAGAATGGAGGGAGAGGAGGGAAATCTGTCCCTTATCTTGGCTCCTTCCCCAGACCTGTGTTCTGGGTTTGGTGTCACTGGTGGAGACGGCGAATGGCTTGCCCAGGGGGTGGTGAGGCCACAGCTGGCCTGGCCTGAGACCTGAAGGCCTAGACAGCTTGGATTCAGGGGGCTTCGGGCTCCAGACCTACCTCGATGCTGCAGGGATGGGGCCCCCATAGTGCACCACCGTCTGCAGGGACCCCTGGATGCAATGGGGGTTCAACCGTGCCCCCACCTCCCTGGAGGGCCAGGGCCTTGCTCCAGTCCCCAGCCCCACCAGCACTTCCAGGCTGGTTCCAGGGAGGCTGGGAAAAAGCTGGCCCTGGCCTTCCTTCCCCAGTTGTTCTTGGAACCAAAAATGTTTATTTCCCAGTCTTGTGGTAGCTCCTGCCGGGAGGGACGTTCACGGGCAGGCTGAAGGGGAAATGGAGGCCCAGGACAGGGTGGTAACTCATCCGGGTCATCCTGTGCCTCCCTGCCCAGCCCTGGCATGTGTGGAACCCAGGTCCAGATCATGTCAAAGCGAGCCTGGGTCCCAGCAGTCAGCGGGACCCCCTCCTCTCTCAGGGCCCTGGTGGACTCCCCAGGGGACGCTGCCTTCAGCCAGCCTGTGGATCTGTGTGTCTTTGCTGGACTGTCTCTGGGACCACCTGCCTTCACCAACCTGCCAGGACAGAAGGACAGGTAGGGTCAGGCTGCCAGTCTGTCCCTCCAGCTCAGGAGTGGGACTGGCCTGGGATGATGATCTGGTACCTGCTCTGGATAGGGTGCAGTGCTCAGGCTGTGCAGGAGAAGGTCCTCAGAGAATGGTGTGGGGCCATGTGTGCCCAGGGCCAGCAGCAGAGACACAGCTGAGATCCCAGAGTGGCCACCACCTCCAGGGCAGCCAAGTCCTTGAGCCATTCTCAGGTCCTACCACCCTTGGACCCAGCCACTGAAGGCTCAAGTTCTTCGCCCGGACCTCCCCAGTCAAAGTGCTCAGCACAGGAAGCGCCGTGGGCCTGGGTAGGGGTCAGCTATCCTCCCCAGGCTCTGGCCAACAGGCATCAGCTATTTTGTTATTATTATTTTCAATTTGTGGGGTACATGAGATGTTTTGATTCAGGCATGCAATGTGAAATAAGCACATGACGGAGAATGGGACATACACCCGCTCGAGCATTTGTCCTTTGTGTTGCCAGCAGTCCAATTACACTCTAAGTCATTCCAAAATGTACAGTTATTGACTACAGCCACCCTGTTGTGCTATCAAATAGTAGGTCTCATTCAATCATTCTATGTTTTGTACCCGTTAACCATCCCCATCCCCTTCCAAGCCCCCCGCTACCCTTCCCAGCCTCTGGTAACCATCCTTCTACTCTCTATGTCCATGAGATCAATCACTTTGATTTTTAATTATTAATTATATTTATTTATGTATTTATCTTGAGACAGAGTCTCACTCTGTTGCCCAGGCTGGAATGCAGTGGTGTGATCTCGGCTTACTGCAACCACCGCCTCCCGGGTTCAATTGATTCTCATGCCTCAGCCTCCCAAGTAGCTGGGATTACAGGCGAGTGCCACCATGCGTGACTAATTTTTGTATTTTTTGTAGAGACGGGGTTTCGCCATGTTGCCCAGGCTGGTCTCAAACTCCTGAGCCCAAGCAATCCTCCAGCCTTAGCCTCCCAAAGTGCTGGGATTACAAGCACGAGCCACCGCGCCCAGCTATTTTGATTTTCAGATCCCACAAATAAGTGCAAGGTTTGTCCTTCTGTGAACTCTCTTGACTTTTCATGCTGTGCCCACCTATAAAGAGAATGCCACTCCCCTGCAAGTGCCCTCACCCAGGGGAAATGCACAGATGGCTTGAGGGGTCCCACAGGTGGCTGGACACCCGTGCACCTCAATGTCAGGGACATGCTCCCACTATCTTGTGCTCCTATGTGGGCTGGAAAATGTCCCCCTAAAATTCATTTCCACCCAGCGCTCACAAGGTGACCTTATCTGGAAATAGGACCCTTGCAGATGTAATTAGTTAAGATCTGGTCATACTGGAGTAGCATGGTTCTCCAGCACCAGAAGCCAGGAGAGACGCAGGGATCAGATTCTCCCTCCAAGCCTTCAGAAGGAGCTAACGCTACCGATCTGATGTCAGGCTTCTGGCCTCCGGAACTGGGAAAGAATCAATTGCTGCTGTTTTCAGCTGCCCAGCTGTGCTCACTTGTTATGGGAGCCCCGGCAGACTGATAAGCCACCAGCCATGGTTCCTTTCCCAAGGCCACCTCATGGTCCACTGTGGCTCCTGGGCTTCAGACGATATATCTGCGTTCCAGCCATCAGGAGAGGGAGGAGGGAGAATGCTGAAGGCACAACCTCCCCCTTGAGGGACTCTTCCCAGAAATTGTGCACATCATTTCTGCCTTAATTTGGCCAGAGATTAATCACTTAGTGGTATGTGCCCAGCTAAAAATGTTTGGTTTGGCTGGGCGCAGTGGCTCATGCCTGTAATCCCAGCACTTTGAGAGACTGAGGTGGGCGGATCACTTGAGGTCAGGAGTTCGACACCAGCCTGAACAACATGGCGAAACCCCATCTCTACTAAAAATACAAAATTGGCCGGGTGTGGTGGTAGGCGCCTACAATCCCAGCTACTCGAGGCCTGAGGCATGAGAATCGCTTGAACCTGGGAAGTGGAGGTTGCAGTGAGCCGGGATCATGCCATTACACTCCAGCCTGGGCAACAGAGTGAGATTCTGTCTCAAAAACAAAAACACACACACACAAAATTTGGTTTTATTCCTTTTATTCCTCTGGAACAAGGGAAGAAGAAAGATGGAGGTGCTAAACTGCACACACCACAATAAACAACCTTCCTCTATTAGATGCTTCTGGCCCCCAAGTCCCAAGACCCCCTGATGGAGCCAGTGCCTTCAGCACCTCCATGAGCAGCTCACCACCTTGCTAGCTCCCTTTCTCCCCAACTCCAAAGCTCCTTCTAGGCCCCCTTCTAGGCCAGGACACCCCAGGTCAACCCCAGTGCCCCCACGGGACCACACACCCTCCGCCCACTTCGGCACTGAGATGTGAAAGGCTCCCAGGCACGAGGACCCCACTTCCTTGAAGGCAGTTCTGAGACCCGGAGTCTCACCCTGCTCCTCTTCCCACCTCACCCTAGAGGACTTATGGATGTATTCCTTCCTAATGAATCCATTGCTCTTCCTAAGAGGAAATCTGGAGAAAGAAATGACCTTCGTCTGCTACCATGGGACCCCATTACCTTTCCAGCCTGCTTGGTGGGTTGGGCTTCCCCGCCCACAGCCAGAAAACCCTCAAATTCAAAGTGTCTCTTCCCTCCACTCCCGCCGGCTAACAGGCCTGGAGTAAAGAACACCGTGAGGTCCAAGCTGCGCAGGCTTCCTCAGCCTCAGAGCTCTCAAGGGGTGGGTTGAAGGCTTTTTTTTTTTTTTTTTTTTTTTTTTTTGAGACGGAGTCTCGCTCTGTCGCCCAGGCTGGAGTGCAGTGGCCGGATCTCAGCTCACGGCAAGCTCTGCCTCCCGGGTTCACGCCATTCTCCTGCCTCAGCCTCCCGAGTAGCTGGGACTACAGGCGCCCACCACCTCACCCGGCTAGTTTTTTGTATTTTTTAGTAGAGACGGGGTTTCACCGTGTTAGCCAGGATGGTCTCGATCTCCTGACCTCGTGATCCGCCCTTCTCAGCCTCCCAAAGTGCTGGGATTACAGGCTTGAGCCACCTCGCCGGACCTGAAGGCTTTCTTGAAAGCAGGGAGTCCCCACCTCCCCAAAGCCCTTCCCACAGACTTCTCTCACTCCCCACGTGTTTTCTGGCTGGTCCCAGGGACTCCCTTGCTTCTAGGAGGATGAATCCCAGAGATTTTTGGCTCCCAAATGGGACTCCGGTGCTAGGAGCGCCTCCTGGGAGCTGGGACCCGCTGCACCCTGTATTTATGGGACTGGAAGATGGCTGCCAGGTCTTCACCCGCAACGTGGGGAACGCTATCTCGACGTGTTCATCCTGACGGCTGGGGCGCTGACGGGCCAGGGAGCAGCTCTCTGAGCCTCAGCTGTCTGTATTTGATGACGCTGCCCCTTGGGTCTGTGCCAGTGTTCTCCTGTCAGCCTCCGGATGTACCCAGACCCTTGCAGGCCAACCTCTGTCAAGACAGCCCCAGCCCTCAGATAGGGTTTGCTTAGATCTAAAGGGTGGGCAGGGCTCATGTCACTTTTTTCTGGATAGCTTCTAAGCCTTGATTCAAAGCAGGGGCCGAAAATACCAAGGGGAGTGGGTGACTTGACTCCATTTACTAGAAGCGTCTGAGCCTGGACAAACTGCCGCCACACTGCACATAACTTCAGCACGTCTGCCTCCTTCAGCACCTCTGCCTCCTTCAGCACCTCCCCCAGGACCCCGGGGCCCCTTTCCAGGACCTGGTCTAGGCATGGAGAAAGAGGAGGACACAGGTGCTCCCCTATCACAGAGGGAGGGAGCAGGGGGCCCCCAGAGCTGAGATGCAGCCACTTGTTCTTTCCTCCTGCCTCCTGGGCAGGAAGGGAGGCCTGGGATGGAGGCCGGCTCTGCCAGGGAGCCTGTAAGAGTGCAGACTCTGCCTTGCAAGTGATCAGTGTGAAGCGCTCAAGTCAAAAGGCATCCTTTACCCAATACGCTCACAGGCATTTTAGAAAGTCAAGAGGGTGCAGCCACGCCAGGGTAAGGACTAGGTCACCAGGCTCCAGGGAAGACCCCGGAAGGCCTCGGTGGCTCCTCTCTGGTTCTCAGCAGACCCAAGGTTACCCAGGCAGAGCTGACATGCAGTCGCAGTCCCACACAGCGCTGAAAGCAGAGCGGAGAGGGAGACAGCCGGACGGAAGCCCAAGGGCTGAAGGCACTGTGAAGTCCTACTTCCAGCCCTGCAGAGCGGGACCAGCTCCACCTCTGACTTCTCGGGGATGTGAGCCAAGGAAGGCTCTTTTGGCTTAAGCTGTTTCAAGACAAGTTCCTGTCACTGAACATGGAGGATCTCTTCTTTCCTAAGACACCGGACAGCTCTGATCTGTCCTTTGTAAGGAGTTCAGGCAGGGAGGGAAAGGGCCAGGGGCCGGACCAGAGATAACTTGCAGTAAGGGACTCTGGTGGGCCTGGGCTGCCGGCGGGGCAGCTCCACAGTCAGGGGCTGGGGCCTAAGCCGGGGCGTGCTGAGAGGGGGCGGCTTGGGGGCTGCTGATGGGAGGAAAACAGTGAACCTAGGACGCCCAGATGGGGACTGACTCTCCACTCCAGGGCGTATGTTTTCTGGGCACCTCTCGCCGCCTCACCGCTGGGCTGGCAGAGATGGACCTGGGTTCCTGGAAATGACGGCCTAGGGGAGGAGGGGGTGCACCTGGGGCCGGGTCGGGCTGTGCTGGCTGCTCCCCAAGACTCTACCTGAGTCCCCCGCGGCAACCAACCCCAATCTTTCCCATGCCGGAGATCACTGCAGTGGCCCACCCTTCGTAAAGTTTACTGGGTAAAAATCCCTCCAGTCCCTCGCTCGCTCCTCTTGGCTGGAGGCCCCGGGACCGGGCTCACCCCCGCCCGCCAGGACCCAGATCGGGAACTGGCCCCCGCGCCAGTCTGGCTGCGTCTGGGCCGCTTCCTGGGCTGCTCGGCCGGCCGGTTGCTCCCGCTGAGACATTTATCCCTGGCGGGGCAGGGCCCTGGGGAGGCTGCCCCGCCTGCACTGGCTGCGGGTCTGTCCTTGGAGTTGGCTGCGGTACCCAGTGGGACGGCAGCTGGGCTTTCTTGGCTGCAGATGCTGCCGGGGCCCTGTCTAGGACCCTTGAGTTCCAGCAGAGGCACCCAGACTGCTGAGCCAGAAGATTTGCGTTTCTTTTCTTTTCTTTCTTTCTTTTTTTTAATTTTTTTCTTTTTCTTTTTCTTTTTTTTTTTTTGAGACAGTCTTGCTCTGTGGCCAGGCTGGAGTGCAGTGACGCCCAATCTCGGCTCACTGCAACCTCTGCCTTCCAGGTTCAAGTGATTCTCCTGCCTCAGCTTCCCAAGTAGCTGGGATTACAGGCACCCACCACCACACTCGGCTGATTTTTTGTCTGTTTTTAGTAGAGACGAGGTTTCACCATGTTGGCCAGGCTCGTCTCAAACTCCTGACGTCAAGTGATCTGCCCATCTTGGCCTCCCAAAGTCCTGGGATTACAGGCATGAGCCACCACGCCTGGCCCCAGATTTGCATTTCTAGCAAGTTCTTGGGTAATGCGGCAGTAGTGGTTCCATCCTTCCAAACTCCCTCCTCAACAGGCCTATGGTTTCTCTTTCAGTTTCAAATTTCTGTCACCAGTAAAAGACAGGAGCAGAAAGGAGTTCTACAGGGTACCCTTGACTTTGGGTTCAGCAGATCTCATGGGACATTCATTGTAGGTGGGGAGAAGGGTGAAGGGAGAGTTAAGGTTACTATGTGCACCCTCTAGTCGCATGAATTCTGTTTAGTGGTAAGATTAACCAACCATTTGTTAGCTAAGTTCTCGCTTTGTCTCAAACACACCCCCTCTCTAGACCGTACGTGGGTCTAACTGCAAAAGTAATCATCGTAATGCAACGTTTGCTTGGGGCAAGAAGGCCTAGTGTTTAGACTAAGTCGACAATGAGGCCAGGAAATGCTTTGTGGCTTGCAGGAATCCCTTCTGCCTCTGAAAGGAAGGGATGACCACATGAATAAAGATGTTCTCTGGACCAGGCACAGTGGCTCAGGCCTGTAATCCCCGCACTTTGGGAGGCCAAGGCGGGTGGGTCACGAAGTCAGGAGTTTGAGACCAGTCTGACCAACATGGTCAAAACCCGTCTCTACTAAAAATACAAAAATTAGCTGGGTGTGGTGGCAGGCGCCTGTAATCCCAACTACTCAGGAGGCTGAGGCAGGAGAATCACTTGAACCAGGGAGGCAGAGGTTGCAGTGAGCTGAGGTTGTGCCATTGCACTCCAGCCTGGGTGACAACAGCATGACTCCATCACAAAAAAAAAAAAAAAAAAAAGACGCTTTCTGTGTGCCACATCTTGCTGGTCACCCAGGTGTGTTGACCTGCCAGGAAACTACCCAAATGTGGTCACTTTAGCATCTATTCCTCCAGCTTAAACCAACATGCCACCCTCTGGGCTAACATCCTGCGCCCTGTGATGTGCTTTTTTAAACTTGCTCAGAAAGTGACAGTCCTCATGAAAAGTCTTAAGTGTCTATGTCTATGAACACCACTGATGAAAGCCCCAGCAATCTCTCCAAGTGTGCTTGCTTGGAAACCACCTGGGAATCCAGTCTTGCTCTTCCAGATGTTCATTTTGAGGCCTGAGTTTTTCTGCCAACCTCATCCAGGCCACAGAACAACTGGGGCAGTGATGCGGCTCACATCCTTGGGACAGGGGAGGAAGGACACACACTAGAGGCCACGGTGGCTACTCAGTGACTTTCAGGGGTTGCCTGCTTTACCGCCCACCGAGAGCTCTTTCGGGAGATGAGTATTTCCACCCGGTGTGCTCTCTTTCCAAGAAATCTTCAGCTTCCAGATATAAACAGCTTTGGGAAGGGGAGTGGGAGGAGAAGCAGCCTTTGGGAGACAACTGTTCCTCCACCTCTACATGGTCTCCGGGCTGGGAAGATGGATGGAACTGCATCCCCCACACGTCATGAGTTTTGAGCAGCGACCAAGATCCAACTTTCCTGGAAGGAAAAGTTGTTCGCTTAAGCAGTGTCTTGTAATTCATCTCTTGATTTATGCCAGGCATTTCAGTACGTTCCTCCTCCAACCCACTGATTAGATCCAGGCGCTGGGCTTGCTCAGAAACACGGTCTTGGTCTGAACTCCCCCTGCAGGAGCTCCCGGATGAGGCAACTGTGTTTAGTCTAGCTGGCCGCTGGTCTGCCTGGGTGGGTGGGGCTCACTGTGCTTGATTTAGGTGGCTTCACCCTTTCATGCAACTCAGGAAAGTAACGTTTACCAACTCTCCCTCTTTGCTTGTGGTCTCAGCTCTCTGCCTTCCAATGAAGACAGCAGCCAGGAAGATGCCTGCTATGCCTGCAAAGATGACTTCATTCATGAACTGTGTGTAGCAGGCCACAGAGGAGTGTGGCCTCTTGCCCCTAAAGTGCTCAGGGCTGGGGCCCACAGAGGGCTCTAGGCTGCAGAAGAATCAGCTGTGTCCCCCACCGGAATGCAGGGCTCCGTCAGTCCCTTTGATGTCCAATGCAAGGCTGAAGATGTTGGCTACAGTGTTCTGCATATTCCAAGTATTTAATTTGAGGTTAAGTTTTTCCCAGCACCAGTGCCATTATAATCCTAGAATCTGAGTGATGGGTGTATGGCGATTCACTAAACTATCCTCTGGTTTTGCATATGTTTGAAATTTTCATAATTAAACAATTTAGAAAGTCATCTTGGGCCCATTGGCAGTATGTTTTCTATTTTGGGAAAACTGGAGTGCTCAAACAAGAACATTTGGGCCAAATGTGATGCTTTGGCAGGTCCTAAGAGTGGGGAAGTTGAGGCAGCTGGTTCAAAGTATTGCTATGAACTCACGGAATATATACAGCAGAGCCAACCTAGAGACCTCCTGGAGGAAGCTTCAGATCTAAGCAGCTTTGCCTGTTGTGACAAAAGTATCCTTTGTACTCCCACCAGAACACATCGAATAAGTTAAATAGACTGAGATTGATTCAGAGATTTTTCCACCTTAATATTTGCATTATGCATTACACAACTGTTCAGGATTTGAAGAAAGTCTTAAATTGTAACTAAGGAATTATAGCAGTTTAATAATTTTTAAACTGTATCAAACCATACCTATTTGTTCCATATCACTCCTAGTCACAGGGATGATACAATTCAGAAACCAACCCAGATCCCTGACAACTTGAGCTACTGGTAAGAAGCTAGCTACTTCTGTATTTACTATAAGAAAATGAACCACCACCCCCATTGCTGAGGCCACTTTTAGTTGATATGACATTGTGAAATAAGAAAAATATATAATTAGGCCAGGCACAGTGGCTCATGCCTGTAATCCTAGCACTTTGAGAGGCTGAGGCGGGCGGATCACCTGAGGTCAGGAGTTCGAGACCAGCCTGGCCAACATAGTGAAACCCTGTCTCTACTAAAAATACAAAAACTAGGTGGGCGTGGTGGCGAGGGCCTGTAATCCCAGCTACTTGGGAGGCTAAGGCAGGAGAATCATTTGAACCTAAGAGGCAGAGGTTGCAGTGAGCTGAGATTGCACCACTGCACTCCAGCCTGGATGACAAGAGCAAAACTCCATCTAAAAAAAAAAAAAAAAGAAAAAGAAAAATATAATTGGTCTCTGCCCCTGGTTCCCAGCACAGAGCTCCTAAAATTCTTGTCATTTCCTGAGTGATAGGGGCACTAGGTGGATCTTTTTGTTCTATTTGGTCTTTGTCCCTTGCTCCTGATGAGGGATCCTAATCCTTGGAATTTCATGGGTGATGGGAACATCTAGTATTCTAATGAGATGACTCTTGGTGGGCTGGTCACCAGAAAAACCAAGCCATGGTTAAAAGCTTGGAACTTTCAGCCCCATCCCCATCTTCTGGGATAGGAAGAAAGGCCAGAGATTGAGTTAATAATCGATTGTGCCTGCCATGCGCGGTGCCTCACGACTGTAATCCCAGCACTTTGGGAGGCCGAGGCAGGCGGATCACCTGAGATCAGAAGTTCGAGACCAGCCTGACCAACATAGAGAAACCCTGTCTCTACTAAAAATACAAAATCAGCTGGGCATGGTGGTGCATGCCTGTAATCCCAGCCACTTGGGAGGCTGAGGCAGGAGAACCGTTTGAATCCTGGAGGCGGAGGTTGCAGTGAGCCGAGATCGCACCATTGCGCTCCAGCCTGGGCAACAAGAGCGAAACTCCGTTTCAATAATAATAATAATAATAATAATAACAACAACAACAATCGATTGTGCCTGTGTTATGAAACCTCTGTAAAAATCCCTGAACTACAGCGTTTGAAGAGCTTCTAGACTGCTGAACCATGGAGGTAACTGGAGAGGGCATAGAAGCTCTGCGCCCCCATCCTTTGCCCTGGGTACTGCCTCATCTGGCTGTTTATCTGTATCCTTTGTCACATTCTTTATAATGAGCCAGTACATGTGTTTCCTTCTATAAGCCATCCTAGTAAATTAATGGAACCCTCATTTATAGCCATTTGGCTAGAAGTATAGATGACAACTGCTACTTTTGACTGGCATCTGAGGTAGGGGACAGTCTTGTGGGACTGAGCCTTTGACCTATGGGATCTGATTCTAACTCCAGTCATTAGCTAGTATCAGAATTGAATTGTAGGACAATCAGTTAGTGTCTGCTGGATAGTTGCTTAGTGTGTAGGGAAAAACCTCCGTACATCTGCTGTCAGAAGCGTTGTGTCACACCTGTAATCCCAGCACTTTGAGAGGCCAAAGCAGGAGGATCGCTTGAGCCTAGGTGTTCGAGACAAGCCTGGGCAACAAAGTGGGACCCCATCTCTAAAAAAAAAAAAAAATTAAAAAAATTAAAAAGCTGAGCATAGTAGTGCGTGCTTGTAGTCCCAGCAGCTAGTTGGGAGGCTGAGGCAGGAGGATCACTTGAGCCCGGAAGGTCGAGGCTGCAGCAAGCTATGACTGTGCCACTTCACTCTAGCCCGGGCAACAGAACTAGACTCTGTCTCAAAAAAAAAAAAAAAAAAAAAAAAAAGTGTTGAGTGTGAGAAGAGTAAAAACAGTCAGTTTGGTTTTTCCTATCTCAGACATAGAAATTATGTTTATATTAGTTTATATTCATCTGGCCTCTTTTGGTTGCAAGTGACAGAAACCCAACTTGAACAAGTTTATTAATTAATTTTTTTTTTTATACAGACGGATTTTTTTTTTTTTTTGTACAGATGGATGTTGCTGTGTTGTCTAGGCTGGTCTGAAACTCCCAACCTCAAGCAATTCTCCCACCTTGGCCTCCCAAAGTGCTGGGATTATAGACATGAGCCACCATGCAGGTCCAAACCAGTCGAAATTAAAAAGACAGTTGAAGTTGGATGCAGTAATATGTGTAATCCCAGCACTTTTGAGAGGCTGAGGCAGGCAGATGGCTTGGGCTCAGGAGTTTGAGATCAGTCTGGGCAACATGGTAAAACTCTGTCTCTACAAAAAGTACAAAAATTAGCTGGGCATGGTGGCACATGCCTGTAATCCCAGCTATGAGGAAGGCTGAGGTGGGAGGATTGTTTCAGCCCAGGAGGCAGAGGTTGCAGCAAGCTGAGATTGCACCACTGCACTCCAGCCTGGGTGACAGAGTAAGACCCTGTCTTAAAAAAAGAAAAAAGAAAAAAGACAGTTGATTGGAAGGATGCTGGAGGAGCTATAAGAACAAGTGCAGCTCCAGAGAACTCAGATCCTGGGACCAGGGATTTGATGCCCCCAGCACTTTCTTTGCATTTCTCTAGGTAATGGCTTCACCTTCTTAGTCTTTCCCATGTAGTGAAGGCTGTAGGCTGCCCTGGAGTCTCATTTTACAATAACCTGACCACACTTCAACAGCAAAATCCCAGGGAAGGGCTGTCATTGGCTTTGCTTGGCTCATATGCCCATCCTGGACCCATCACTGAGGCCAGAGGGATGGGGTAAGATTGGTCCAGTCTGGACCATCTGCCCATCCTGTGGTCAGGGATGGGGTGAGTGGAGTATGTTACCAGAAGGGAGAGGGGAGATAGACAGACAAAGACAATAGCCACCACAATGACCATAATCCTAGCAGTCAGGCAAATGCACTCAGGAGGGAAAGCAAAGCAGGAGGGGTGTTCACAGCGGCTCAGAGCCCAGGGTCCAGAGACACAGAGACCTGGGTTTAGTCCTGGTCTCCTCAGCGGTGTAAACTTGAGGAGTTTCTTAATCCCCTATGCCTCATGTTGTTTATCTTGCCAAAGACAAAACAGACAGCTGTAATCTCAGCTAATCAACCATGAGACAAAGAGTGAGAAGCTGAAAGGTCTGTACTTGGCCTTGCCAGCAGGCTCGGGCAGAAAGGAAAAGGTCTGCATTTGTCCTTGTCACAGGTAAACAAGGGGGTCATCCGTGCATCATACGGGAGGCATGAGAAAGAGAGGACAGTGAGTCGGATGAAGTCATATGTGGAAGGGTAGTTCTTTCTGGTAAGCTACTTCCCAGAACACAAAAGTGTGGAGGATTTTAGAAAACAAAAGGTTTGAGGGTGGGTGGCTGAGATTTCTTAATATGGCTATTTTCTAAGAGCACAGGGCTCATGTTAATAACAACATTGTCAATCAGTAAAATGCTGAAAATATTATTCATCTCATAGATGTGGTGTGAGAATTAAAAACTTTTTTTTTTTTTTTTTTTTTGAGACAGAGTCTCACTCTGTTGCCCAGGCTGGAGTGCAGTGGCTTGATCTCAGCTCACTGCAACCTCCACCTTCCAGGTTCAACCGATTCTCCTGCCTCAGCTTCCCGAGTGGCTGGGACTATAGTCACTGCCACCATGCCCAGCTAATTTTTGTATTTTTAGTAGAGATGGTGGGGGTTCACCGTGTTTGCTAGACTGGTCTCAAACTCCTGACCTCAGGTGATCCACCTGCCTTGGCCTCCCAAGTGCTGGGATTACAGGTGTGAGCCACAGCGCCCGGCCTGGTGTGAGAATTAAATAAAACAATCCATATGATTCACTTAGCACAATGCTGGGCACACATACAGGCTGCACGTTTTGCAAACAAAAATACAGAACAATATAACATCCTACATGCACAATAAAATGAAGCAGTATTTGGGATCTACTTACACTAAAACATCTGAAATTTACATTTAACTGTGTGTCCTGTATTTTGTCTGGCAACTCCTGGCATACAGTTGTGTTGACGATAAATATTATGGCCATGGATTGAAGATTTATTTTCAATCCATATTACCTGGACAGAAGGTAGGGCTCTCTTCTACTAAATACAGCTTTTTTTCTCTTTTGGAAGACAATCCACTGGCAGGGCTGGGGACTGGGGAGGTGGTGGCCACAGCCCATCTTAGGGCTTCTTCAAAGGCGAGCTGACCTACCTTCTCCGTGCCCCATTCCCTGTCTCTGGCCCTGGTAGCCTCCTCCTTCTTGGAAGCATGGAGGTGGAAACACTGAGGTGGCAACGGGAGATTCCCACAGAACCTCAACGCCTGGAGGGGAGGGCTTTTCCATCCATGGCCACCTCCTCCTCCTCACCCTCCAGCACTAAGTTGGGCGACTAGCAAGTGCTCATTCAGTACTGATTAACTTCAGTTCAAAAGCATCAGGTGCAAAGAGAGGGAAGACGGGTGCTCCTGATTTATTTTTAGAAGCCCACATGTCACATGGAAAACAAAAGGTTTCTCTGAAATCCCTGGAACCTGCTGCAAGGGGCGGGACCCTGGTGCCCGGAGCTTCAATGCATATCTTGGGCGTCACTTTTGGTTCTAAGGTGGTCCCAGGTCCCACGCCTGACTCTTCCCACGGACACCACACGGTCCTGGTTTGTGTTCTCTACGCGACCACCAGCTCCTTGAGGCAAGGGGTTGAGCCTGCTCCGGCTCATCCCCAGAGCCGGCACAGTGACTGGCGTAACGAAGGGGAAATGAACGAATGAATGAACGAACGAACAAAAGTGGAGTGGTGGAGGGGACCGCACGAGACGCGCACACCCCGCGCGTGAACGGCGGACACTGCTGCGCCGTGGACCCTCACTTCCGCCGCCAGGACGTTTCGGGGTCGCCCACCTTCCCTCCCAGGCTGCTCTGCGCCGGCAGCGCTCCGCGCGATTGGCTGCGCCGCCCCACATGATGCCGGGGTGGCGGCAGCGGTTGCCCGGGTGACGGCTGCCGAGGTGGCGGCCGGGCTGGGTGAGCGCGAGTGTCCGCGGCCGAGCAGCAGGTAAGCGCGTCCCCGGATGCAGCCGGGTCACCCTCAGCCCGCCGTCCTGGTGCTGGGAGGAGCAGCGGTGGGGTTGGAGGGCCGAGGCTCTGCGGACCTCTTGTTCCGAGAAAAACCGTGACGCGCCCGCTCCGCCGCCGCCGGATGCTACCACTTCTCGCCTGCGGTCCAGGGATCTTTCTCCGGTGAGGGCCGAGGCGGCCTCCTGGACATCCCAAGCAAGGACGGGCGCAGCTGCTTCCCGCAAGTACTCTCTGATCTTTGCTGCAGCAGTAGTCCCTGATCTTTGCTGCAGCGGGCCAAACTTGGAGGGGGACCCCCAACCCGTCCAGCTGGTGGTGGCGGTGCGAGCGGGTTACCCGGGGTTTAGATCTCCCTCATAATCTCCATCTGCTAGCCCCGTTTCTCAGGCACCCAGGTGAAGTCCAGATTTCACCTAATCTAAGGGAAAACAGGATGCGTGCTATGCAGATTCGGCTTCCATACAAATCCCGTAATCCCACCCGTTTGTAGGCCCTAAATCTTTATTATGTAGGAATTCAAAAGCTGCCACTGCAGTCCCCAAGTGTGACTGGAAAAGTTTTTCTTAGTTTCTGCATGGAGGAGAGCAGTGGTTCTCAAACTTGAGAGTGTATAAAAGTCACCCAGGGAGCTTGTTTAAAAGGCAGATTTCTGGGCATGGTGCCTGCCATGGTGTTCAGTAAGACCAGGGTGGAGGCAGGGATTTTCATTTGCACAAGGGTGCCAACTGATTCTTATTTAGGTGGTCCAGACTTTGGGGAAATACTGTGTAGTGGTTCCTATCAGCCACTTAGTCACTTACTGTGGCTGTTGGGAGTGTGTCAGACTTCCTGAGCCTCAAATTGGCTCATCTGGAATGGGAAAATACAAACTACATTCACCTCTCAGGTTTACTATGAAGATTAAATGTAAAGCATTTTGCACATTGCCTGGCATACAATATACCCTCAATAAATGATACCTATTATGATATGAAAGTTTAGAGAAAATTCTGTAATTTCTTTTTCTTTTTTTTTGAGATGGAGTCTTTCTCTGTCGCTCAGGTTGGAGTGGAGTGGTGCAATCTCGGCTCACTGCAACCTCCACCTCCTGGGTTCAAGCGATTCTCTTGCCTCTGCCTCCCTAGTAGCTGGGATTACAGGTGCACACGCCACCACGCCTGGCTAATTTTTGTGTTTTTAGTAGAGATGGGGTTTTACCATGCTGATCAGGCTGGTCTTGAACTCCTGACCTCAGGTGATCCGCCTGCCTCGGCCTCCCAAAGTGTTGGGATTACAGGTGTGAGCCACTACGCCCAGCCAATTCTGTAATTTCTAAGAATGTCAGAGTAGTAGGATACCCAGCAGCACTCACGTTCAATGACAGTTGATCACAGCAGATGCTATTTAAATGGCTTACGGAGGACTACTCTAAGGAGGTGATGTTTATTAGGCACAGTGGTTAACCAGGTGAAGAGAGGGAAAAGTGTTCTAGGCGGAGAGAGTAATATGTGCAAAGGCCTTGAGGTTGGAAGGAGCTCAAATTCTCACAAACTCACTTTTCCTGTTCCAGGGCCTTTAAAATGCCATCCCCTCAGCTCAGGCTTCATTTATTCATCATATGCCTTGAGTACCTTTCTTGCTTACGAGGCACTCTGTTAGGTTCTGGGGATACAAAATTTAAATACAGCTCCCTGTCTTTGTGAACAGGTTATAAGAAGTGCCAGGCACAGTGGCTCATGCCCATAATCCCAACACTTTGGGTGGGCGAATCACCTGAGGTCAGGAGTTCAAGACCAGCCTGGCCAACATGGTGAAACCCCATCACTACTAAAATAATAAAAAAAATTAGGCCAGGTGTGCTGACTCACACCTGTAATCCCAGCACTTTGGGAGGCTGAGGCGCGTGGATCACCTGAGGTCAGGAGTTCGAGACCAGCCTGGCCAATGTGGTGAACCCCTGTCTCTACTAAAAATACAAAAATTAGCTGGGCGTTGGTGGCGGGCGCCTGTAATCCCATATACTCAGGAGGCTGAGGCAGGAGACTCACTTGAACCTGGAAGGCAGAGGTTGCAGTGAGCCGAGATTACGCCTTTGTACTCCAGCCTGGGCGACAAAAGTAAAACTCCGTCTCAACAACAACGACAAAAAATTAGCTGGGCGTCCTGGCGCATGCCTGTAACCCCAGCTACTTGGGAGGCTGAGGTGGGAGAATCACTTGAACCTGGGAGGTGGAGGTTGCGGTGAGCTGAGATCCTGCCACTGCACTCCAGCCTGGGCAACAGAGCTAAACTCCGTCTCAAAAAAATAAAATAAAATAAAAATATAAAAAAATTCTTGGTAGGGAAAGAAGGGAGGGGTTGTTCATGGAAGACTTCTTGAAGGGGGTTAAGTCTGACTTTGCTTGGAATCATGAGTCATGTTTACCTGGGGTTCAGAACATACATCAACCACAGGCTTAGGATCCTGGAAGAGCTTGTTGCGTGGGGAAATGGCCAGGAGTTTGCTGTTGGCAGGGTCCAATGTGGGATTGGTGGAAGGGAGCAAGGAGCAGGAGAAGGTAGGGGGAAGGTGGATGGATTTGAGGCATAGGTCCAGAGAAAGGCTGGAGAGGTGGGTGTCCTCCAACAGCAACTGCCTTCTTCTGTCACCTTTTGCATCTGGCAGGGCTGGTTTGGTGCGTGGGGAGGTGTCCTGCCTGCTCCTCATTGCTGCTTCCAGATCACTGCCCACTCCTTCACAAACCCCAGCTCCTTTGAAGCACATGGCAGACACTGTACCTTTGCCAGCCCTCCCTGAGGCAGCCATTTCCCAGGGCAAGTCTCTCCAGTTCCCTCGGAGCCTCTAGCACCCGGCTGGCTGCCTGTCCCTTCATCTCTTTTACTTCACTTTTGGGGGTTTCCACATCCTGGCCCCTCCAGTTCTTCATCCTCCTTACTTGCAGGCATCTCTTTCCTCCATCCTCCTCATCCACCCACTCCCTTGGTTGAGAGCTTTTTAGTACTAGTCACCTTCAAAGTCTTGCCTTCAGGCATCTGTCCCACTGTCTGCCCACTGCTTTCCATCTTTCCTGCTCACTGGAATGTGGCTCCTTCCGCAGGCCTCGGACCCCACCGCTTCCTCTGCCCTGCAGCCGCCTTATGTGTGTTCCCCTCTCCCATTCGTAACCTGATTAGTTCCAGTGTCCCATCATGGTTGTACTGTTTCCCCTTTCCTCTCTCTTCTAGAAGAACCTCTCGCATTGGTTAACCAAACTCAGAAAGCTGCAAGTGCCTGGAGAAGAGCTGCAAAACTGTGCAGACTGATTCTATTTTAGATTCCAGTCTAGAGATCTTAAATGGACTCTACTACCAGCAACCCTGCCATGTTGCTGTAGTTACTTTGGTTCCCACCCTCACTTCTTTCCAAACTGTCACCTTGCTTCTTACTTGCAGCTGATGGCCTTGTTTCTTTCTTTCCTTTTTTTTTTGGGATGGAGTCTTGCTCTGTTGCCCAGGCTGCAGTGCAATGGCGTGATCTCGGCTCACTGCAACCTCCACTTCCCGGATTCAAGTGATTCTCCTGCCTCAGCTTCCAGAGTAGCTGGGATTACAAGTGCCTGCCACCACGCCCGGCTAATTTTTGTATTTTTAGTAGAGATGGGGTTTCACCATGCTGGCCAGGCTGGTCTCAAAACTCCCAACCTCAGGCGATCCACCTGCCTTGGCCTCCCAAAGTGCTGGGATTACAGGTGTGAGCCACCACACCTTATTTCTTGTTTCGCTTCCTTTTTTTTTTGAGACTGGGTCTTACTTTGTCACCTAGGCTGGAGTGCCGTGGCACGATCCCAGCTCACTACAGCCTCGACCTCCCTGGTTCAAGTGATCCTCCTGCCTCAGCCACCCCAGTAGCTGGGATTACAGGCATGCACCACCGCGCCTGGCTAATGTTTATATTTCTGTAGAGATGAGGTTTCGCCACATTGCCCAGGCTGGTCTCGAGCTCATGAGCGCAGGTGATCTGCCTGTCTTGGTATCCCAAAGTGCTAGGATTACAGGTGTGAGCCACTGCACCCAGCCTATTTCATTTCTAATCACTAAATCTGTGTCTTTGCTCAGCACCCATATTCTCTGCTATCCCTCTGAATGCCGTTCCTGCTTCTCCCTTAAACTCCAGGCTCATGTATCTGTAAGAATTAAAGAAAGAGGAGAGAAACACGAAGGGTGACTCGACAGTCAACAGGTTTGTTTCTTGGGTACCTGCCAAACTTCACCCTCTTACAATGGGCCTCAGTATAACAGTGGGCCCTAATAAGGACATTCTGTTCCCTTCAGGTCTACTAAGGGAAGCTAAAAGCAGACTTGGCGGGGTACGCCTCCAGCTGCAGAAAGATGTATGGGAACAGACATACAACTCTCCCTCCCAGATAAGCACAACAAAGAGACAGAAGCAGTCCAAGCCTCTGATAAACTCTCCCACCCTGAATCCTTAAAAACTCTTAGTCTGTAAGAGAGTGTGGCTCTGACCTAACTCGGTTGGAAGTCCCTCCCAGGTTTGAAATAAACCTGTTGACTGTTGAGTGACCCTTCGTGTTTCTCTCCTCTCTCCTCTTTCTTTAGTTCTTATAATACCCACTGACCATTTCGGAACCTCCACTGGAATGTCTAACCGGCAGCTCAGACTTACAGCCAAAACAGAGCTCTTGGTTTGACCTCAAAACAGTCCTTCCCTATGTTTTCGTTGACTCATGAAATGACATACTATTCGGCCAGCTGCTCAGATCCCAGGGTTCTTCCTTCCCTTCTTCCCCTCATGTCCCACAACCAGCCCGTCTGCAGACTGTGCCTCTTCTGCCTTTTCCATCTGGACTCACAACACTCATGGCCCCTTTTGCTTATCCGAATGACGTTCATGGCATGGGCTGAGCGGTACTCATCTCCCTCTTCCCACTCTCCTCCAGTCTTCTCTGCAGAACAGGCAACATGCATATTAAAAAATGGACATCAGCAGCCGGGCGTGGTGGCTCACCCCTGTAATCCCAGCACTTTGGGAGGCAGAGAAGGGAGGATTGAGCCCAGGAGTTCAAGACCAGCCTGGGCAATGGTGAAACCCTGTCTCTGAAAAAACCAAGGCTGGGTGGCTCACGCCTGTAATCCCAGCATTTTGGGAGGCTGAGGCAGGTAGATCACATGAGGTCAGGAGTTCGAGACTAGCCTGGCCAACATGGTGAAACCCCATCTCTACTAAAAATACAAAAATTAACCAGGCATGGTGGTGGGCGCCTGTAATATCAGCTACTCGGGAGGCTGAGGCGGGAGAATTGCTGGAACCCGGGAGGCGGAGGTTGCAGTGAGCTGAGATTGTGCCATTGCACTCCAGCCCAGGCGACAACAGTGAGACTCTGTCTCAAAAACAAAAACAAAAAAACCTCACCAAAAACCAAACAAACAAAAAAACCAGAAAACAAATTACTGGGGCATAGCAGCACACTCTGTAGGCGCAGATACCCAGGAGGCTGACGTGGGAAGATTGCTTGAGCCCAGGAGTTTGAGGCTGCTGTGAGCTATGATCATGTCACTGCACTCTAGCCTGGGCAACAGAGGGAAACTCTGTCTCAGGAAAAAAAGAAAACAAACAAACAAACAAACAAAAAAACAGGTGGTGTCAGTCCCCTCCTCCATATTCTCTCTGAGCCTCCTGTTACTCTCAGCCTAATGTCCAAGCCACTTACCAGCTCTGCAAGGCCCACCTGACCTGGCTCCGGCCCCCCATTGCCTGCTGCTCTCTGCCTCACCTCTAGCTACATCCCAATACCCCAAGACTGCAGAGGTCTGCGGCCTGAGGCCTGTGACCTAGCAAAGCCCTCTTCCCCAGATCCAGGCACTCAATCTTTGCTGAAATGTCACATTCCCAGTGAGGCCGTCAACCACTCCATCTAAAATAACCCTGTACCCATCTCCTTCAGGTTCTGTCCCTTTCCTTGCACTGTTTTCTTCATGTCTGGAATTAATTTCCACTTTGTCCGTGTTTTTGAGTCCGTACTGTGTGCCAGGCACTGGTCTAGGCACTGGGGATGCCAGGCACTGTTGAGAAGAATCAAGCAGCAGAAAGGGCTGAGAAGTGATGGGCTGACCTCTTAGAAAGGGTGGTCAGGGCAAGACTGAGGAGGTGACAGTTAAGCAGAGACCTGAATGAGACGTGAGTATCTGAAGGAAGGGCAGTGAGCCAGAGTTCACGAGGGCAGGCGTGGGCTTTGGGTGTTCAGTGGGTGTCCACAGGAAGCACACAGTGCCCATTGTGGCTCAGGTTTACAGAACAAATGGGAGTGTGTTAGAGGCCACGTTGTCTAGGGCTTTGGGAGTTGGGCCCAAGGAGTCTCGCCTTCATCTGGAGGGTGGTGGAACCACAGGAGGGTCCCAAGCAGGAGGAGAATGCTCATTGTTAAAAGTGTAGAAATTGGATTGGATTGGAGAGAGAGGAGATGGGGAGGCACTGCCAGAAAAATGTAAGGTTACAGACTCAGAAGAGATCTGACTGGGTGTGGTGGCTCATGCCTATAATCCCAGCACTTCGGGAGGCCAAGGCTGGAGGATTGCATTACCCAGGAGTTTGGCAGCTTAGTAAGACCCTGTCTCTCCTAAAAAAAAAAAAATATATATATATATATATAACCTGGGTATGGTGCCTTGCACCTATAGTCCTAGCCACTGGGGATGCTGAGGAGGGAGGATCGCATTAGCCCGGGAGTTTTAGCTTGCAGTGAGCTATGATCGCACCATTGCACTCCAGCCTGGGCAACAGAGTGAGATCCTATCTCAAAAAAAAAAAAAAAAATTGGAAGAGTTCTGATACATTCTGAATTTTATAGATGTAAAAAGGCTCTGCATTTCAGTGATTTGCCCCAGATCGGGTGCCAGTGAATGGCATGGTGAGCATTAGAGTCCAGACTTTTTAATTCCTCTGGGGTTACAGGCAACTGGTTTGGGCTGAGC
Source organism: Theropithecus gelada (assembly GCF_003255815.1). Classification (NCBI taxonomy): domain Eukaryota; kingdom Metazoa; phylum Chordata; class Mammalia; order Primates; family Cercopithecidae; genus Theropithecus; species Theropithecus gelada. The sequence continues at coordinate 107,864,068 of NC_037680.1, forward strand.
CTGGGATGTGGGCCGTGGGGAATGACTGCTTTGGGTACACCTCGAGGGAGGGCTGGTAGAAAGAGTAGGAAGAGTTTCTTTTGACTTTAGCCATTGTATTTCCTAGTGCTGCAGAACAAATGACCATAAACTGAGAGGTGTAAAGCAAAAAAGATTTATTATCTTCTAGTTCTGGAGGTCAGAAGTCTGAAATGGCTCTCACTGAGCTAAAGCCAAGGTGTTTGCGGGGATTGATCATTTCTGGATGCTCTGGGAGGATCTGTTCCTTGCCTTCTGGAGCAGCTTCTGGAGGCTACCTACCCTCCTTGGTTTATGCCACTTTCACTCCTTTAAAGCCTGCAGTGGCTGTTGTCTTTCTCACACCTCATCATCCTGACACTGACGCTCTTGCCTCCGTCTGCCCCCCTCCCTCTACTGTGACTGCCTTGGGCCCACCTGGGTAATCCAGGATCATCCCCCCAATTTAAAGGTCAGCTGATGAGCAACCTTAATTCCATCTGCGCCTTAATTCCCCCTTGCTGTGTAACCTCACGTATTCACAGGTTCTGGGGATTGGGGCATGGATGTCTTTGGGGCCATTATTCTGCTCACCACAACCACCTTTTTGTGGTTTCACAGGTGGTTGAAATGAAAGCTCTTATATTTTTGCCTTCTAGAGATTTTTGCTGTGAGAATTAATTACCAGTAACAGTTCAATATGGGGGACATTCTGGCTCATGAATCTGAATTACTTGGACTAGTGAGAGAGGTAGGTATATTATACAAAACAGAGGTCACAGAGAAACATCTTGAAAACTTGTGTTTTAAAATGCAACCAACTGTTTAGTGCCTTGTAGTGTTTCTTCTATTGTTATATTGGAGCTATTTTTCTATTATATAACATTCCATGCATTTACATTTTGTTTTTATAACTAAACAGATCTTAAAGTCACTTAAAAAGTCCCTTGAAAGAAAATTATAAAAACAATACATGTCCATGGTAAAAGATTCAAGCACTACAGAAATATAAAAAAGAAATTTCCCTCCCAGACTTCTTTCTATGAATAGTAAAACTATGTTCATATGCCTGTAGTTTGTTTTGCAGAATGGGATGATACATTGTTCTGTAGCTTGCTTTTTATCTGCCAACAATAATATAGCATGAACATCTGCCTATGATCCGCCCTAGACATTTGAATGCCATAGAGTGTTTCATTGAGTAGATGCATCATAATTTTTTTAACTCATTGTCTGGTAATGGCCTAGGTTTCCTACACTAAAAGCTTTGACAAGTAGGGCCCAGGCCTTAAACTTTCTGGTGCTAAAGAAATGGTTGGTGCTTGCTGCTGCTTAACTGTGTGAGTAACCATCTGCAGGTTGCGAGAGCCATGGGTCTGGAGCAAGAATGAGGCACCCACCACGCAAATGCAGAGTTGGAATTTGGTGGTGTGATGGTGAATATATATATATTTTTAAATTTACGTTAAAATTTTTTTTTAGAGACAAGGTCTTGTTCTGTCACCTAGGCTGGAGTGCAGTGGTGTGATCATGGTTCACTGTAGCCTTGAACTCCTGGGCTCAAGCAGTCTGCCTGCCTCAGCCTCCCAGGTAGCTGAGACTACAGGCGTGCATGACCATGCTCAGCTAGGTTTTATTTTAATTTTTGTAGAGATAGGATCTCATTCTGTTGTCCAACCTGGTCTTGAACTCTTGGCTTCAAGCAATCCTCCTGCCTCAGCCTCCCAAAGTTCTGGGATTGCAGACATGAGCCACTGCACCCTACCTGTGTAACACATTTTCTTTTAAAAATTTATTTATCTGAGATGGGGTCTCGCTTTGTTGCCCAGGCTGGTCTCAAAGTCCTGGGCTCAAGCAATCCTACCTCGGCCTCCCAAAGTTTTGGGATTACAGGCATGAGCCATGCCACCTGGCCTATAGCACTTTTTCTTTTCTTTTCTTTTCTTTTTTTTTTTGAGACAGAGTCTCGCTCTGTTGCCCAGGCTGGAGTACAGTGGCGTGATCTTGGCCCACTGCAACCTCTGCCTCCCGGGTTCAAGCGATTCTCCTGCCTCAGCCTCCCAAGCAGCTGGGATTACAGGCTCCCGCCACCACGTCCAGCTAATTTTTGTGTTTTTATTAGAGACGGTGTTTCACCATATTGGTCAGGCTGGTCTCGAACTTCTGACCTTGTGATCTGCCCACCTCGGCCTCCCAAAGTGCTGGGATTACAGGCGTGAGCCACCGCACCTGACACCACTTTTTCTTTATCCATTCATCTATTGATAGACACCTAGATCATTTCCATATCTTGGCTATTATGAATAATGCTGCAATGAACATGCAGATGCAGATGTCTCTTTGAAATACTGATTTTATTTCCTTTCTGTCTATACCCAGAAATGGAATTGCTGGATCATCTGGTAGTTCTGTTTTTGTTTTTTTGTGTATTTTGAGATGGAGTCTTACTCTGTCACCACGCTGGAGTGCAGTGGTATGATCTCGGCTCACTGCAAGCTCTGCCTCCCGGGTTCAGGTAGTTCTCCTGCCTCAGCCTCCTGAGTAGCTGGGACTACAGGCACCCGCCACTGCGCCCGGCTAATTTTTGTATTTTTAGTAGAGATGGGGTTTCACCATGTTGGTCAGGCTGATCTCGAACTCCTGACCTTGTGATCTGCCCACCTCAGCCTCCCAAAGTGCTGGGATTATAGGCGTGGGCCACTGCTCCCGGCCGGTAGTTCTATTTTTATTTTTTTGAGGAACCTCCATACTGTTTTCTATAATAGCTGTACCAATTTACAATCTCACCAATAGTACGCAAGTGTTTCCTTTTCTCTACATCATTGCCAACACTTTTTATCTTTTATCTTTTTTGTAATAGCGATTCTGATGGGTGTGAGGGAATTATGTCTGTGTGGTTTTGATTTGCATTTCTCTGATTGTTAGTGATGTTAAGCACCTTTTCAGGTATCTGCTGGTCCTTTTAATGTCTTCTTTGGATAAATATCTATTCAGATCCTTTGGCTGTTTTTAAATTAGATTATTTGTTTGTTTTGCTGTTTAATTGAATTATTTATTTTTTATAGTATTTAGATTTTGCTGAATTTGAAGACACCTTGAAAACATTTTCAAAAGAATGCAAAATAAAAGGAAAACCATTGTGTAAAACAGTAGGTGGATCTTTCAGAGACTCCAAATCATTGACAATTCAGGTAACATTTTGCTTATTTTTCATCCCTGTAGATAATTCAAGATGCTCCCAGCTTGTGGAAAATGCTGCCATTGGAAAGTGCTGGAATAGTTTCTGAGCACTTGCTCAGAGTTACTTTAGATTGCACAAGTGTTTATAGATGAACTAATAATGTCATTTTAAATCTCTGTACCCTCCCTAGGAAATGTGTAGCCATATAAGATCTTTCACAAACATTTCTTGGGAAGAAGGAAAAGAAGAAACATGCAATGTTTAGGAACTGAGACAATTGTAGCCTTCCTCCTGAGGAGTTTCAGGTTATTAATTCTAGGCGCTGGGGATCCAACAGCGAACAAACGAAATCCAGCCCCTGCCAGTACAGCATTTGCATTCTAGCTTGGGGAGGTTGGAGGGAACAGGGAGCAAGAGTGAGACTGACGAGGTGGGTCTATGAAAGGAAGTCTGAGCAACTCTGTGAATACCAGTGGGCTGCAGGGGAGATTATACAGACCTCAACTCTCAGGGTTAGAAGGGAACTTAAAAATCCTTGGCTGGGCATGGTGGCTGACTCCTGTAAGCCCAGCGCTTTGGGAGACCGAGGCAGGAGGATCACATAAGCCCAGGAGTTCAAGACCAGCCTGTGCAACACAGTAGTACGTCGTTTCTTTTTCTTTTTATTTGAGACGGAATCTCTCACTCTGTAGCCCAGGCTGGAGTACAGTGGTACGATCTCGGCTCATCACAACCTCTGCCGCCGGAATTCAAGCAATACTCCTGCCTCACCCTCCCTAGTAGCTGGGATTACAGGCAGATGCCACTGTGTCTGGCTCATTTTTGTATTTTTAGTAGAAATGGGGTTTCACTACATTGGCCAGGCTGGTCTCGAACTCCTGACCTCAAGTGATCCTCCTGCCTTGGCCTCCCAAAAATGCTGGGATTACAGATATGAGCCACCACGCCTAGCCGGAACCTCGTTTCTATAAAAAATAAAAAATTGGCCAAGCGTGGTGGCATGCACCTGTAGTTGTAGCTGCTTAGTTGCCTGAGGTAGGAGGATCACTTGAGCCCAGGAAATTAAGGCTGCGTTGAGCCATGATCATACTGCTGCACTCCAGCTGTAGTGAAAGAGTAAGACCCTGTCTCCAAAAAAAAAAAAAAGTCATTATTTTAACCATTATTTGATGTCTCGATCTCATTTGTAATATGCCAGATAAGTAATCAGTTCACCTAGAATATTTCCATTGACCATTTCCTGAGACAGCATGTTTCACCTTTGGATGATTTTATTATTTATTTATTTATTTGAGACGGAGTTGCGTTCTGTTGCCCAGGCTGGAGTGCAGTGGCAGGATCTCGGCTTACTACAACCTCCGCCTCCTGAGTTCAAGCGATTCTCCTGCCTCAGCCTCCCAAGTAGCTGGGATTACAGGCACACGCCATCATGCCCGGCTAGTTTTAGTATTTTTAGTGGAGATAGGGTTTTACCATGTTGGCCAGGCTGGTCTCAAACCCCTGACCTCCGGTGAGCCACCTGCCTCAGCCATCCAAAGTGCTGGGATTACAGATGTGAGCCATCATGCCTGGTCTATTTTATTCTTATAATTAAAAAAAAAAGTTATGTGGAGACAGAGTCTTGCTGTGTTTCCCAGGCTGGTCTCAAACTCCCAATCTCAAGTGATCCTCTCGCCTCAGCCTCCCAAAGCACTGGGATTATAGGCATGAGCCACTGCACCTGACCTTATTACTTCAACAGATTTTTAAATTTTAACCTACCTACTTCCAGAAATAATTTGAGGCTTGGCTTGCAAGCCCCTTGAGTAGCCGGAGTTCAGGTGGCAGCCACCGCTGGTTTTCTCCTAGTACTTGACTCCCTAGTGGCCTGGCATGGGCACTGTTGAGAGAGGGGCACTTTTGAAGTGGCCTGTGGAGCTCAAGGCAGGGCTGAACCCTCTGCCTGCTCCCCTTCAGGCCGCAGGCCCCTGGATGCTGAGCTGCTGCTGCTTTCTGTCAACACAGACTCTTCTGTGGATGCTACAGGAGCCAGACCTCCCTGGCACCCCCTCCCCCAGAGAGATATGTTCAGAACATAGAAGAATACGGTCATTATTAGAGGCGAAAACAGGTTCTTAGAGTGAACTGTGTTCCTCGGGGAATCAGCTTCACTCCCCAGCACCTGGCTTCCCTGGTTCTTTCTGGATGAAAAAAAGACCTTTACCCTACCCGTGGGAAGTGTGTGTGAGCATCTGTTAATTAAAGCTACCATTTGAGAGGAATGTGGCAAATCCTCAATACCTAACTAGCAGAACAGGGAGAATCTTTTGTGGAGTTCACACGTGACCAGATTATGTGATGATACAGGGTAAGGCCGACAGGCCCTGTGTCGTGAAGCTTCTTTGCTTATCGGGTCCCTCCAGAGGCGGCTGCTGTACACTTTTCCAACTGGGTTCCCATTGCCTTTCAGCTCCAGCTGCATCTGAGAACACTCAAATGTCTCTTCAGGTCTTTTTAAAAAATTGTGATTAAAGATAAAATAGAATGTCTCATCTTAACTATTCTTACATGTACAGTTCAGTAGTGTTAAATGTGTTCACGTTGTTGTGAAACGGATCTCTAGAATTTTTCATCTTACAAACATGAAACTCTGTCCCCATTGAACAACTCTCCCTTTATCCTCCCCCTAGGCCTTGGCAGCCACTATTCTTAACTTTCTGTCTATGAATTGGCTACTTTAGATATGTCCTATAAATGGAATTATACAGTATTCGTCTTTCTGTAATTGGCTTATTTCACCCAGCATAATGTCATCAAAGTTCATTCATGTTGCGGTATATGACAAGATTTCCTTTCCTTTTAAAGGCTGAATAATATTCTCTGGTACATATTCACACACACACCCCACAGCTTGTTTATCTGTTCTTCTATTGATGGACACTCGGGTTGCTTCCACCTCTTGGGTATTAAGAATAATGCTGTTAGGGCCGGGTGCAGTGGCTCATGCCTGTAATCCCAGCACTTTAGGAGGCTGAGGTGGGCAGATCACCTTAGGTCAGGAGTTCAAGACCAGCCTGGCCAACATGGTGAAACCCCATCTCTACCCAAAAAAAAAAAAAAAAGAATACAAAATTAGCCGGGCGTGGTGGCCAGTGCCTGTAGTCCCAGCTACTCTGGAGGCTGAGGCAAGAGAATAGCTTGAACCTGGGAGACGGAGGTTGCAGTGAGCCAAGATTGCACCATTGCACTCCAACCTGGGGGACAAGAGCGAGACTTCTTCTCAAAAAAAAAAAAATAGTGCTGCAGTGAACGTGGGTGTGCAAGTATCTCTTTAAGGCCTTGCTCTCTGTTCTTTTGGATGTATACCAGGAAGTATTGCTGGATCATATGGTAGCTCTATTTTTAATTTTTTGAGGAATTGCCTAGCTGTTTTACAAAGTGGTTGTACCATTTTCCATTCCCACCAGCAGTACTTAAGCGTTCCAGTTTCTCTACTTCCTTGCCAATGCTTGTTATTTTCTCTCTGTGTTTTTTTAAAATATTAGCCATTTTGATGGGTTTGAAGTGATATCTTGTCATAGTTTTGATTTGTATTTCTCTGATGTCTTCAGGTTCATTTTTATATAACTTGAAAGACCTTGAACCTTTCTGATTGTCACAAACATTTCTTTTCTGCTCATCCAATCAACAGCTGTGTCCCCCACTATGGTAGATTTCCCAAATGAAATGTCTGGTTTGAGTGAAGAAGAGTGGGGAAAAAATTTAAAAAGAAGAAGAAAAAAATACATCTAGAACTGAGGTTGAGCAAAATATGCTAATTTTTAGTGGAACTCAAAAAATAGTGAGTTTCCCCCAGCAGTTTTATGTGTATAGTTCAGTAGTGTTAAGTATGTTTACATTGTTGTGAGATGTAAGAAGCATGTGTGTTTACGAGTTACTATTGATGGTGTACACATTTTCTCATCTTGTTGATTCTGCTTTGATCATAGTTTATAGAACATCACTAATATTTTGTGACTGTAAGTTATAATAGTGGATTCTTTTATGTGTGGGTATTATTTTAAGCTCAGGGACCATTTCCAGGTACAGAATATGAGTCATGAGTTAGGAAGGATGATAGAGGTGATTATGATGACAGCAAAGGTTTGTGGTTTCAGATCTACAAATAGAGACCTTAGAACAAACTGTAGATGGGCCTTTTGACTTGTGGATTCTGCCAAGCCATGTTAAGAAAATATCTTTTCTCTAAGCCATAACATTTCACAAGAGTCTGCGCTCACCTCAATCACACAGTCAGAGAGCTCTTGGTCACCACACTTCTCGTGGCAAGGCCTCCTCAGGAATGGTCACAGGGCTTACTTGGGACCTTGGCAGAGGCAAGCGTGGGGGTGAGCCTGGCCCCATAGCACTGCCCCAGGAGGATCTGTTCACCTTTGTGGCAGTCATTAACAAGCATGCAGGTCTCTGGCCAGCTTCCCCAAATTCTTCCAAGAGGTGGCTGTATTCAGCTGCTTGTGCTTTGTTTTGGCAACCCCCACCCACAGCTGCTAACAGACTGTCCCTTGCCTGTGTCCAGGAGGAACAGAAGAGCCAGCCTTGAGGAGGTAGATGCTCATTGTAGGGCTTATTAGAAAAATTCTGAGTTTACTTGAAATGTAACCGGCACCTTCCAGCATCAGGCAGTATTCAGAGACAGTTTTTGATCACATGACATAGTGAACATTTTTGTAATATTCAGATTTGAGGATTCCTTACCAATCAACATCTTTGACATATGTGTAACCAAACACTGTTACATTATTTGTTCTCTATACGTTTCCATTTTATGTTAGAAAATTTGCTTATAAACAGATAAAACAAGTAATTTTTAAAAATGACAATTTTGAAGGAAAATTATCTGTAAACGTTTTTCTTTTTTTTTTTTTTTCTGAGACAGGGTCTCTTTCTGTCGCTTAGGCTAAATACAGTGGTGCAATCTCAGCTCACTGCAGCCTCTACCTCCAGGGCTCAGATGGTCCTTCCACCTCAGCCTCCCAGGTAGCTGGGACTACAGGCACATGTCACCACGCCCAGCTAATTTTTGTATTTTTAGTAGAGACAGGGTTTCACCATGTTGTCCAGTCTCGTCTTGAACTCCTGGGCTCAAATGATCTGCCTGCCTTGACCTTCCAAAGTGCTGGGATTATAAGTGTGAGCTACCATGCTCGGCCATGTAAACTCACTTTTTTTTTTTTTTTTTTGAGATGGAGTCTCGCTCTATTGCGCAGGTTGGAGTGCAGTGGCACAATCTCGGCTCACTCCAACCTCTGCCTCCCGGGTTCAAGCAATTCTCCTGCCTCAGCCTCCGGAGTAGCTGGGATTACAGGCATGTACCACCACGCCTGGCTAGTTTTTGTATTTTTAGTAGAGACGGGGTTTCACCATGTTGGTTAGGCTGAACTCCTGACCTCATGATCCACGCGCCTTGGTCTCCCAAAGTGCTGGGATTACAGGTGTGAGCCACTGCACCCATGAACTCATTTTTAGAAGTATAAAAGAACAAAGGCCAATAATGGTGGTAAGTAACAATGGTATTGGGTGGGGAAGTGGGGATTCTTTATTTACTTATTTTTTTGTTGAGACGGAGTCTTGCTTTGTCGCCCAGGCTGGAGTGCTGTGGCTGGATCTCAGCTCACTGCAAGCTCTGCCTCCCGGGTTTACGCCATTCTCCTGCCTCAGCCTCCCAAGTAGCTGGGACTACAGGCGCCCGCCACCTCGCCTGGCTAGTTTTTTGTATTTTTTTAGTAGAGACAGGGTTTCACTGTGTTCGCCAGGATGGTCTCGATCTCCTGACCTTGTGATCCGCCCGTCTCGGCCTCCCAAAGTGCTGGGATTACAGGCTTGAGCCACCGCCCCCCGCCGGAAGTGGGGATTCTATAGAAAATCCAATCTCAGAAACACTGTTGCAGTTGAGCATAAAATGTAAGTCCAAATATCTTGGGCATTCGATACAAAAAGAACAGTAGCAGCTGCATTGTTTTAGACTCTTAGGAAGTTCTTTCACTTCTGCCTTTTACTTAAATCCACAAAATTATGCCACAGGTATTTGTGACAGGTGAATTATCTTCCTTGTGAGACAGGTGACGTGATAATTGCCACTTCCTTTCTCCAGAATTCTTTCAACTAGTGCATGCTAAATCATGACGCTGTCGTTGTCCCAGGTCAAACGGCACTGAGCTGGTGCTCCTTCCTCCACCTCCAGCCTTCTCTGTCGCTGCAGCTGCAGCTGGCAGGCATGGACAGTCACCTTATGGTATATTGGGGTCTTCCTTCAGCTCCATCTCAGCCTGGTGTGCTTCTAGCAGTGGGGCAAGTGGCAGTGCTATTGCCTAGGCCCAGGATGGACTGGGTCAGTGTGTGTGGGCTCCCGGCCACTCCAGGACGTGGAGCAATGCTGTCAGCAACCTTCCGTGCACGTGAGATTTGTTCCTGGGAGGCCCGGCTAGACTCGGTCTGGATAGTTTTTGTCAGTTGCATGCTGTGGGTCAGCAGGTCCAAAGGGTGACTTCAGTATATTTATGTGTCCGTGAGTTCTCTGGCCCCAAGTCTTTGTTCTGTGCCTGATTCTTTCTGTTTCAAAGACCTTAAATGTTTTGTGTGTTCTTCATAGTGCCCAGATTAGATATTGCAAAGGTGTGGGAAACCAGGGTTGGTCTGCAGGAATCGCAGACTCAGGAGCTTGAATCCTGCGGGATCTCTGTTTTTCTATCCTTTACCTCTGAAAAGAAGTATGTGGGAAATCCGTGGTGTTGTGAGTTGTGAGAATTTTGGGTGTTGAAATTTACAACGAGGTGTAGTCTGATGTCTTCTCCACAGAAGGATCTTGTTGCTGCATTTGACGACGGAGACCAGAAGGTGTTCTTCAGTCTGTGGGAGGAGCACATTCCCAGTTCCGTCCGAGATGGGGACTCCTTTGCCCAGAAGCTGGAATTCTATCTCCACATCCATTTTGCCATCTATCTTCTGAAGCACTCTGTGGGGAGACCGGTGGGTTTACCTGGTGTTGCGGGTGGGTCTGAATGGTGTGTTAAGGAACAGTGTTTGCTGTCATTGTCCACATGGGTGTGGAGTTTATATGTGGCTGTTTTGTTATATTGCTTACACGGTACAGGCATCCTCTGTCCTGAGGAGTGATTTTCTACCATATTCCCAGCAGCTTATATTCTAATTTCTATGGAGACTTAATAATTTCTGTAATCAAAGCTATATTGTTTTCCTAAATACCTCAAGTTTTTGAAACCTCATCAAAATTAAGTTTATTTGGCAATTTCGTCTGTAGACATGTATGTCTAAGAGAATCCATATTTCAGCTGCATATTAGACCCTATATTAGAACATAAAATTATTTACATATTTATTGTAGAGAAAGGGTCTTGCTATGTTGCCCAGGCTGGTCTTGAACTCCTGGGCTCAAACAGTCCTCTCACCTTGGCCTCCCAAAGTGCTGGGATTACAGGCATGAGCCACTGTGTCTGGCCAGAACACACATTTAAACTTAAGTCGTGGAAAAGGGTACGTCTCTTTGTGGAAAGTCCTTTTGAGTGATAGGTTGAATTTAGCGTCTGCAGTCCTTTCCCAGATGGGGCTGGAGATGGGAAGAGAGGAGAGGGCTGAAGTGTCAAGCTGCTGGGGTGGCTGAGCTTTGATGACAGAAGGGCAACAGAGGCGAGCTGGCATTTGACCCCGTGCATTAATTACTGCCCTGTGGACCAATGTGAGCGCATGAGAATGTCAGAACACCAAAGGTGGGGACAGTGGTGGAGGGAGCAGCAGGACCGTACATTGTAGTAGTTGTTGGAAGGCTGTTCCTCAGGTTATTACTCTTCCAGGGAAGATCACAGGAGATTTTCATTTTCTGTTTGTGTTTCTGTTTCTTTTACGTCTGGGGGTCAAAAGAGGGCCTCCTGGTATAGGTCAACTGAGATGTGTTTGTAAGAACAGGTTAGTCTGTGTACGAGACTGTGAAGGCCATGATTGGTAGAGCCGGTGTGGGAGCAAAGCCCCACATTCACCAACTCTGGAACAGGTTAGTCTGTGTACGAGACTGTGAGGCCATGACTGGTAGAGCCAGTGTGGGAGCAAAGCCCCACATTCACCAACTCTGGTTTTCTCATTGAGGGCCAAGAGGAGGTAGAACCCTGAGAGGGGAACTAACTTGCCTGGGATACACATGGAATAGTGACACGGAGCGAGCCCAGGCCTTAGCACAAGAAAGGAAAGGAGCGAGATGGAAGCTTCTGTTTCCAAACACCATAAAGAAATGCCTGTTAACCTTTAGAAACCGCTCCTGCTGGAGGCATGGGAATGCAGACAGATACTTACTTATATCTGAAAAGTAGAAGCCATGTGTCTGTCTAATAATGAGGAAACTAGTTAAATAAATGTGATAGACAAGATGAGGTTTTGTCCTGCCATTGAAAATGTTTATGAAGAATTTTAAGGATGTGAGAAAATGGCAATAATAAAGTTAAAAAGCAGCATATTGAACTGTATATACAGTTCTCTGATCTTCCTAAGTTTCATTAAGGGGGAAATTTAGGGTGGATGGTAGAATTCTAGAGACAACGCACCTGCCAGGCTAGATAGGGGATGCCAGCGACCTGACTGGGACAGAAGGAGCCTCAGAGAGAGGATGGGGTGAGCAGATGGCCTGGGCATTGAGCTGGAGACCTCAAACAAATGCTTTCCCTTCCTCCAGGACAAAGAGGAGCTGGATGAAAAGATTTCTTACTTCAAAACCTACCTGGAGACCAAAGGGGCAGCCTTGAGCCAGACCACAGAGTTTCTTCCTTTCTATGCCCTTCCTTTTGTTCCCAACCCTATGGTGCACCCGTCATTTAAAGAACTCTTCCAGGCAAGTGCCAGCTTTTAACTCTTGTGTCAGGTCCTGGGTGACATTGTGGTTTTATCTTCTATAAGCTGGGGGTTTCTGAATGATGCTTTAAAAAACTAAAATTTGCTTCTGTTATTACTTTTAGTTATAGCCATCATTTTTTAGTCAGTCTTCTATTAGATGGTTAGTTAGGTTTGGTTTTTGCCATCCTGTACTAGCAGTGGTTTGCGACTTGTACATACATTAAATCTGGAAGAATTACAGTAATTAACACTTTGTAATAGCAAAAACTAGGAACAACGCAATTGTACACCAACAGGAGCATGCATAAATACATTGTGTTATATTCACACAATGGAATATTATACATCAATGAGAATGAATGAACTAAATCACACAATGATGAAATCTTAAGCTGGATACAAGAGAGGACAAGCTATGTGATTCCCTTTACATATACATCAAAGCAAACAAAAGTAGTTTTTAGGCATATGTGTACCAGTGTTAAAATGTTACAGAAAGTTGGCCGGGCACAGTGGCTCACACCTGTAATCCCAGCACTTTGGGAGGCCGAGGTGGGTGGATCACTGGAGGCCAGGAGTTTGAGACCAGTCTGGCCAACATGGGGAGACCCCATCTCTACTAAAAGTACAAAAATTAACTGGGCGTGGTGGCATGCACCTGTAATTCCAGCTACTCAGGAGGCTGAGGCAGAAGAATTGTTCAAACCCGGGAGGTGAAGGTTGCAGTGAACCAAGAGTGCCACTGCACTCCATCCTGGGCAATAGAGCAAGACCTTGTCTCAAAAAAAAAAATTACAGCAAGCAAGGATTCTCACCTGCTCGAATGGCAACTTTAAACTTTTTACATTCTCACACATAGAATTGACTTTTTAGGATGTATAGTTCCATGAATTTTAACACGAGTATGTTTTGTTTGTTTAATTGGTTTTTTTTTGAGATAGTCTCGCTCTGTCGCCCAGGCTGGAGTATAGTGTCGCAATCTCGGCTCACTGCAACCTCTGCCTCCCGGGTTCAAGCGATTCTCTTGCCTCAGCCTCCTGAGTAGCTGGGGCTACAGGTGCGCACCACCATGGCTGGCTAATTGTATTTTTAGTAGGGATGGGGTTTCACCATGTTGGCCAGGATGGTCTTGAACTCCTGACCTCAGGTGATCCACTTGCCTTGGCCTCCCAAAGTGCTAGGATTACAGGCGTGAGCCACTGCGCCTGGCCTTGTTTGTTTGTGTTTTGGAGACAGAGTCTCATTCTGTCACCCAGGTCACTCTGTCACTCAACAGCAACTGATGCAATTCTTCCAAATCCCAGTACATTTCAGCATCCCGTTCAGTTATAATTCTGTAAAACAACTTTCATCCCTCCTGAATAGTAACTGCTAAACTGAAGGCTACTTAGTTGACTGCTTTCATTAAAGCAGGCCTTTTGTAGAGTAGCCCAAGTTGAAATTTTTGCTGTTTTTTCTTGATCATTCTAGATTTACCTACTTCCTCTCCCAGAAAGTTGAAGAAATAAACATTAAGAAGGTGGTTAAATTTGGAAGGGTTCAGATGTCTTGGAGGATTAAAACAAAGAAAATAATAAAAATAAATTTTAAAAAATTAAAAATTAAATTTAAAAATTTCTAAAAATAAATAATCTTGGAAGGGGACGGTAGATTTTCTCACAGTGAGACTTCCGTTCCTGAGTATTCTGTTCATGACTATTCTGGCATAGCAGCATGGATAAAGCTTGGATCCAGGTGGCAGCAGAGCTGGCAGAATCAGGGATGGGGCCTAGCAGAGGCTGCAGCTGGCAGCTTGACTCGCTCAGGTTTGGTGTTCCAAGATGGAGTTCAGCTTCTGGTGGTTTAAGGAATTTAATGACCGTCTGTATTCGTGGAGATTGATTTTATTCCATTTTTTTCTTTTGTTAGTCTACATATGTTCTTTTAATGGTAACATAGATATTTTTAGTATGTATACATAATAAAGTCAATTTTTTTTTTTTTTTTTTTTTTTTTTGAGATGGAGTTTCACTCTTGTCGCCCGAGCTAGAGTGTAATGGCTCGATCTTGGCTCACTGCAACCTCCACCTCCTGGGTTCAAGCGATTCTCCTGCCTCAGGCTCCCGAGTAGCTGGAATTATAGGCACGTGCCATCATGCCTGGCTAATTTTTGTATTTTTAGTAGAGACGGGGTTTCACCATGTTGACCAGGCTGGTCTCGAACTCCTGACCTCAGATGATCCGCCTGCCTCAGCCTCTTAAAGTGCTAGGATTACATGTATAAGCCACCACGCCCAGCCATAAAGTCTAAATTTAATCTTTATTTTCTTCCAGAACATTCAGGGAACTCAGAATGCATTAACTTCGTTCATCCCCTTTGCAATTTATGTGCTTTTTTTTTTTTTCTGCCAAGTATCTTAGTTATATATTTTAAATGTACAAATTAGGAAGTTTTACTATTTTATGCAATCAGTGTGTGTAGATTTTCCCTTATAGCTACTAGTATTTTTGTTCATCATTCCATCTTGTGTCAATGACCTTCCATCTGGGATAGTTGTCTCCTCTTATTTAAGTACATGTCTTTAAAACCCCCTTTCCTTGAAGATCTCTTCTTTCAGTTCTTGTTTGACTGCAGTGTCTTTATTGCTTTCTCAGGTAGGATTTAGAATACTAGGTTTACAGTTATTTTCTCTTAGTACATTGACGATACAAAGCTTAGCTAGACTGCACCGTCTCCTACCTCGCATTGCTGCTATTTTGAAGTTGGCTGTCAGTCTAATTGCTGTTCCTTTGTAGGTGATCCATCGCTTTTCTCTGGCCTCTGGGATTGTATCATTTCCCTACAGTGTTTCTAGGGATAGATTTCTATTTTTACTTGGGATTTGTTGGATTTCCTGGATGTGAAGTTTTGTGTCTTTCAACAACTCTGAAAAATGCTCAATTTGTATCTCTGTATATTACCATTCTCTTTATTATCTCCTAGATATCTGACTAAATGTATATGAGACTTATTATATTCTCCATGTCTTTTTTATTTAAAAAATTATAAAATACACATAACATAAAATTTACCATTTTGACTTTTTTTTTTTTTTTTTTAAAAGAGATGGAGTCTCTTAAAACTCTATCCCTCAGGCTGAAGTGCATGATTATAGCTCGCTACAGCCTTGACCTCCTTGGCTCAAGTGATCCTCCCACTTCAACCTCCCGAGTAGCTAGACTATAGGCATGCACTGCCACCATTTTGACCATTTTCGAGGGTTCAGCTGAGTGGTGCTAAGAACGTGCACATCATTGTGCTCGCCATACATTTTAATATCTTATGTTTTCCTTCTCTTAATCTCTCTGGCTGTATTCTGGGTGATCTCTTCACATCTGCCTTCCAGTTCACAAACTCACCCTCCAGCTTTGTTTAGTCCGTTCTTTAACCTTTTCATTGAATTTGTAATTTCAGTTAACTCTTTATTAGAAGTTTTGTTGTTGTTGTTGTTTATTCAAATTTGCTGGGACATTTTTATAGTCTCTCATTCCTTCCTCTCTTTTATTTCTTTAACATATTAAAAATTTAGGCCAGGTGTGGTGGCTCACGCCTCTAATCCTAGCACTTTGGGAGGCCAAGGTGGGCGGATCACCTGAGGTCAGGAGTTCCAGACTAGCCTGGCCAACATGGTGAAACCCCGTCTCTACTAAAAATACAAAAATTAGCCAGGCATGGTAGCTAATGCCTGTTATCCTAGCTACGCCGGAGGCTGAGGCAGGAGAATCTCTTGAACTCGGGAGGCAGAGGTTGGGGTGAGCCAAGATTGTGCCACTGCGCTCCAGCCTGGGTGACAGAGCAAGACTCCGTCTCAAAAAAAACTCCTTGGCTTCCTTGCTCTGATTTTCCTTCTAATTTTCCTCCTATCTCTGACCATCTCTTCATTTAACAAACTGAGCCACCACGCCCAGCTCGGAAATGTTCTTCTTCTCAGAGTTGAAAGCACAGAAAAAGTAAGAATGGTCAAGAAAAAATATAAGTGACTCATGTCCAGAGAGGCTTTATTTCAGTCTCATCCCTGTCATTACCAGAGCATCATAAAGCTAGTAATTACATTGAAAACACATATTTGTTGATTATACAAAATAGTAGTCAACAACAGAGCAATCTAACTGGAAGTCTGCATGTCCCAAGCATTTCGTTTTGTTTTTTGAGATGTAGCAGTCCTTTCCTGAGATTCTTCTCTGTGTGGTTGAGCATAGACTACCTTGAGTTGTAGCACTTGGGTGATTTCCCTAGGGCAGCCCTAACAAAGTACCACAGGCCAGATGCCTTGAGACAGCAGACATTCATTGTCTTACAGTTCTGGAGGCTACAAATCTGAAATCAAGGTGTTGGCCGGGCTATGCTGTCCCTGAATCCTAGGGGAGGATCCCTCCTTTCCCCTCCCAGCTTCTGGTAGCCCCAGGTGTTCTGTGACTGTGGCAGCATCATTCCAGTCTCTGTCTCCATCATCATGTGGCGGTCTTCCTTCTGTGTCTGTGTCTAAATTTTCTTCTTCTTGTAGGACACCGGTCATATTGGATTAAGGACCCACCCTACTCCGGTGTGACCTTTATCTTAACTTTAATTACATCGGCAATGACCCCATTCCCAACGACCTCATGTTCTGAGGTACCAGGGGTTAGGATTTCAGCATGTATTTTGAGGGAACACAGTTCAATCCATAATGACACACATGTTATAAACAAAGTTATCATGCAGTATAAGGGAATTACACAATTTTTTAAAAATATAAGAACTCTGTGATTGGGCATGGTGGCTCTTGCCTGTAATCCCAGCACTTTGGAAGCCTAAGGCAGGTGGATAACTTGAGGTCAGGAGTTCGAGACCAGCCTGGCCAACATGGTGAAACCCCGTCTCTACCAAAAAAAAAAATACAAAAATTAGCCAGGCTTGGTGACGCTCGCCTGTAATCCCAGCTACTCAGGAGGCTGAGGCAGGAGAGTCGCTTGAACCTTGAGCCACTGCACTCCAGCGTGGGTGACATAGCAAGACTGTCTCAAAAAAAAAAAAAAAAAAAAAAAAGAACTTTCTGCTCATCTGGCAGTATTTTTTCCAGAAATCAGATGACATACTGGCTAGAATGATTGGGTGGGGGTGGGAGGCGTGGAGGAGGTTACAGAGCTGGAGAGGCAGACAGTGGAGAAGGATGGAAAGGTCCAAGGGCCATAGGGCAGCATCCAAAAGGATGGTGGGTATGCATTTTTAGTGGCTTAGCTGCTTTTTTTGTGGAACTTCTTGGTTTGGGTAGAAGATGTTTCTGTATAAAGAGTATAAGGAAAATTGTCCTGAGACAAAGATAGTTACTTGTTATGTTTTTTTCTTATTTAAGTCATTAATTTTTTCTTCTTAATAAGCATTATTTGAGATAAATAATTTATTTTTAAAGGATAAATCATGTTAAGACTATATCATAATTCTTGACATGATGGGGTATTTGTGGCAGAAAATAGCTTCTGTCCTTTTTTCTTATCTAGATGAGGCTTGTGGAAATGAGTCCCTTTCTTGGGGAAAGTCTCAGTAACTTAGTGATAATTGTTTATGTTATGCCTCCCAGTGCTGTGCGTGCCTAGACTGTACTGAACTCTTTTTGGTATGCAGCCTAATAAGGTTCCTTGTCACGATTGTGTTTAAATCACGTGAAATATTCAAATCATGTTCAGGGTTATTTTTTCCCTGTTTATGAAAGAACTCTATTTTTTCTTCCTACTGTGGACACTTGAATCTTCTATAAATGAGTTGGTCAGATGTCCTAAACCTGTTTTTCACAGCCTCACATCACTGGCAAGACATTTTGCTTTTGGTTTCAATCACTGTGCAGGGTTTTTTGGCCTAATGACCTCAACTTGATGATACTGTTGGTACTTAGTAATCTAATGTTTGTGTTTTTGTTCCCTTGTTTTTTTCTTTAGGATTCCTGGACTCCAGAGTTAAAGTTGAAGTTGGAAAAGTTTCTAGCTTTAATATTTAAAGCCAGCAACACGCCAAAGCTTTTAACAATATATGTATCCTTTTGAAGCAAATAGAGACCACCTATGGTTTTAGAGCAGATTTTATTTAGAGTAACACACTGGCTTAGGTTGCCTCATTAAATAGGGATAATTAATAGTGTTGCTTTCATATTTACAAAATCAAAGAATCATTAGTGGTAGGGCCTATAGAGATCAACTTCTCTATCATTAGGTCCCTGAGACTTTCTTTTTGGCGAGGTCTTATTTTGATGTCATGTGGCTAGAAGCTGTCTTGGTAGAAAAGAAAGTTTGTCTTCTTGTAAAAGAACTCCTTGGGATAATTGTCCATTTGCAAAATATCACTTAACCACTTTTAAGGCCTTCAGGCCATGGCATATGGATCAGGTAACAATCTAACTTGTCATTCAAATTGGGATTTCTTTTTAAATAACTTTATTGAGGTGTAAAATCTACCCATGGTAGGTGTACAATTTAATGCTTTTTGGCAAATGTACAGAGCTGTGCAGTATCACCACAGTCCAGTTCAAACTGGGACACTTTTGAGAGTAAAATGGGGCACTAACTGGACAAAGTGCCAGGGTGACAGGTGTAAATAGAGCCCGTTTCAGGAAGAGCGGAACATGAGGTCACCCAACCCATGGAAGCCTCGTTTCCCAAAGGTTATTAGTCTCTAAAGACAAGTGTCTCCTTTTATTCGGAAGAAAAATGTAGCCAAAGTTATTTCATAACAAGAATATAATGTTTTGAGTCATAAAATTGGTGATTGTTTTGTTTTCTTTCATGAAAAATATAGTCTACTTTGCCACATAATACCTTCTGCTTCGTGTCTAACTCCAAAGCATTTGACTTTCTTGACCTAATTGAGGTTTTTTTGTCACTAGGATTCTATGCTGCTTTTCTTCTTGAGCTTCCTAAGCCTTCCCTGTTGCCCGTCTTCAGATTCCTTAGCCTGGCCTGAGCCAAACAGACTGATCTACAGCTCTCCTCTCTGCCTTTGTATCCTTAAGGCTTTTGTTTAAATTCTTCTCTTTACCTACATACCATGATGTTAGCGTATCCAATCCTTTTTCTTCCTAGAGTTTCATATACAGTGGTTTTCAATGAAGCTAGAACTTTTTCAATTTGACTTATAATTATTTGAACATGCTTTTAAAAAGTGTTTCTCGGCTTAATTTTTTTTTTTTTTTTTGATACTGCTCCTCTTGGAACAGGGCTACCCCATAGGCAGTGTGCCCAGAGTAGCTCAGCTTAATAATTATGGGTGCCAATATGTTAAGAATCTAATCAAAATTATTTACATGGTAAATCATATTAGTTGTATTAATAATATATTAGTATATTCAAAACAGTAGCTTACTGGGCCCTGTGACTCACGCCTACAATCCCAGCACTTTGGGAGGCTAAGGCGGGAGGATCACTTGAGCCCAGGAGTTTGAGCCCAGCGTGGGCAGCATGGCGAAATCCCATCTCTGCAAAAAGTACAAAAAGTTAGCTGAGCCTGGTAGCGTCCACATGACTGTGGTCCCAGCTATTTGGGGGAGACTGAAGTGGGCAAATCACCTGAGCCTGGGAAGTTGAGGCTGCATTGAGCTGTGATCGTGCCATTGAACTTCAGCCTGGGCAACATAGTGACACCCTGTCTCAAAAAAATAAGAATAAAAAAAAACATAGTACCTATTTTATAGGAAGATTATGAAGATTGAGTTAATACATATAACTTTGTATGAAACAGTCCAGTATATAGTAAGTGCTTGATAACTGTTAGCTATTGGCATTAGAGTTTTTAAGTACTTGTCACCTTTCATCCTGTTCTACATGCTTTGAAGCATATGCTGAAATATAGCAGGTCACTATAAATAACTTTCTAATATTTTCCTTGTTACATGAAAATATTTGCAGTTCAGTTCAATACATTAAGCTTCTGCTATGAGTCAAATATTGCTCTAGGATTTAGGGATATAAAGAAAAGGCCAAGGTGTAATTCTCTTAGCCAAATTGGAGCTTTGGACAATAAAATGGGAGTCTGTGAGGCAAACACAGGAGGGATGGGAATTACAGGTAGAGGAAACAGCCTGTGCAAAGGCACTGAGACAGTGCCTGGGAAACTAAAATAATTTAATATTGCTGGAGCAGAGTATTGACGTAGGCAAACTCAGAGACTAGGCAAGGCCTAGGTCATAAAGGTTTATGCAAAGTCCTATAAGGAATAAGGAGCCTTTGAAGCATTTTAAGCAGGAGAATAGTTGTGTTGCAAAAAATCACTTTTTACTTCCTGATTATAAAATCAACTGTATTACTTATACAAAATTTGGAAAGTACAGAAATGTATTTGATACAGACATACCCCCAAATTGTAATAAATGTAGGTAAATGTATGTGTGCGTATATTTCTATGTATTTTTATCAAAGGAAGAGAACATCGTCTCATATCATTAAATAGCCTTCAAAAGCAGGTTGAGTTCCCTCAGAGGTTTAAACAGAGTTACCACATGACCCAGGAATTGGAGTCCTAGCTATATACCCAAGAGAAATGAAAACATACATATGTCCACACAACAATGTGTACACAAGTGTTCATAGTAACATTATTCATAATAACCAAAAAATGCAAATAACCCAAATGTCTATCGTCTTATGAATGGATAAACAAACTGTGGTGTTATCCAAATGATGGAATATCATTTGATATTATCCAGCTGTAAAAAGGAATGAAGCACTGATTCATGCTGTAACATGAATGATCCTTGAAAGCGTTATGCTCACTGAAAGAAGCCAGTGGCAGGGACCAGGTATTATATGACTCTATTCATAACATGTCCAAAAGAGGCAAATCTGGAAAGACAGAAAGTAAATCAGTGGTTGCCAGGGGCTGGGGAGAGCAGGGAAAATGGGAGTAACTGCCAGTGAGTACAGGGTTTCTTTTGGAGGATGATGAAAATGTTCCAAAATTGATTGTAGTGATGGTTGCACAACTCTGAAAACACTGAAAACCACTGAAATGTACACTTTATTTATTTGTTTATTTATTGAGTCAGAGTTTTGCTCTTGTCCCCCAGGCTGGAGTGAAATGGCACGATCTCGGCTCACTGCAAACTCCACCTCCTGGGTTCAAGTGATTCTCCTGCCTCAGCCTCCCAAGTAACTGGGATTACAGTCACCTGCCACCACACCTGGCTAATTTTTGCATTTTTTCTTTTTTTGAGATGGAGTCTCACTCTGTAGCCCAGGCTGTAGTGCAATGGCACGATATCCACTCATTGCAAGCTTCGCCTCCCGGGTTCACGCCATTCTCCTGCCTCAGCCTCCTGAGTAGCTGGGACGACAGGCTCCTGCCACCACGCCTGGCTAATTTTTTTTTTTTTTTTTCCCAGTGCAGATGGGTTTTCACCATGTTAGCCAGGATGGTCTCAGTCTCCTGACCTTGTGATCCATCAGCCTCAGCCTCCCACAGTGTTGGGATTACAGGCGTGAGCCACTGTGCCCGGCTAATTTTTTGTATTTTTGTAGAGACGGGGTTTCACCATGTTAGCCAGGATGGTCTCAATCTCCTGACCTGGTAATCCACCCGCCTCGGCCTCCCAAAGTGCTGGGATTACAGGCGTGAGCCACCACGCCTGGCCTGAAAGGTACACTTTAAATAGGTGAATTGTACAGTATGTGAATAAAGCTGTTACCAAAAAATTGAGGAAAAGTTTAAGACAAATTAAGGGAGAAGAAACATGTTAAGTAACTGCCTTCAGTCATGCAGCCAGACATGTGGGAGCTGAGATTTGAACCCAGGCAGTCTGGCTCCAGTGTCCGTGGTCTTAGCAACACTGTGCTATGCTGTTTTCACCTCAATATCAGTTTCCTTAGGATCAAGCTTTCAACTGAAGTTAGAGTTGAAGTATGTATAAAATCAGATTTCCATTTTTAGTAGAATGGCTTGGTAGCAGTGGGGAAGGCCTTTGGAAGGGGATAGGAAGGGGATAGGAGGCTTTTGAAATAGTGCAAGACTTGAATTCAGACAGTGATAATTGAGATGAGGAGAAGAGGACTTGTTTGGGAGTGAGTCTGGTGAGTATGGAGAAGTTGCTTAGCTATTTATAGCAACAGGTGGAGCTGGCCCTCCCGGCCCGAGAACTCTGTTTCACCATGCTGAGGTGCTTTCTCACATTGCCACAGGATGTCCGATACCCCAAGTACTGTTCCCTGAATGCCTGTTTTCCTGAACTTCTTTTTCATCCCAGAAGGAGAATGGACAAAGTAACAAAGGTGAATCATCTAGATTTAAATTTGTCTAAAAACAACTTTACCAGTTCAGGTTTTAAGTAGTAAAATCGGTGCAAAGATGGAGAGAATTCATGATTTTGGCTTTAAGAGTTTAAATATTTATGAAAGGCTTTGCAGTCATATTGATCTGCAGTTCCTTGAGGCCCATTTTCAGGAGGGCCAGTATTGTTATCTTCGCCTTATATATCAGATAGCTAAGCCTTGGGGAAAGGAAGAGAATCCAATAATGTCCCAAAGGGAAGTAACTGCAACAGCAACACATTTTCCCTAGAAGGCATAGGGCGGCATGGATAAGGAGAGAATTCTTTTAATTTACTTTATGTTAATCATTTTAATATGTTTAACTTTTACCTTGAACTAGTCAACTGGGGTCTTTGAAGACATATGGAGTACCCATTCTTATCAAGCATTTTCCATTCCAAAGTAGGAATTCCAGCCTTCGGTTTGTAGCATAAAGTGTTATTTTTCCATGGTCAGTCATTTTCACCAGAACTATTCACTTTTGAGTAAGGTGAGAAAAAGTATAGTTAATATGAAGTTGGTGGCCCCAGCTGGGGCACTGTGCCTCAGTTTTGCCTTTGATACTACATTTTGAAAGCTGCTTAAATGATGATGCTGGGAAGGGCCTGTGATGGCGTGTCATCCTTCTGGTGAATGTTGATGGCATAACCCTCAGTTCCCAGCAGGTGGAGTGTGATTACAGGAGATCTTGTTCCATGCACCAGCACATTTGCCCTTTCAAAGCAGTCATGTCAGAGAGGATTTCAGAACTTTCTGCCATTGCTTTTTCCTGTTTCTTTTTAGGGAATGAAACTCTTTTAAAGAAAGGAAGCATTAATTAGTAAATTATTTAGCTCTTTGCTCACCAGGGAGTTGGCAGTTGAGCAGTGGGGTTTGTCAACCTCAGGGAGAGCTTGGGTTTGGGTTTGTCACTCAAGATGGCTTTGGCAGCATCAGCCTTTGAGAAGGCTTTGGATGCTTGGTTTCGCTCTTGGTAGCCTCAGGCATCCCCAGCTCAGCCATTCTAAGTGTGCTACTGGTTCTGCCAGCCATGCTGACCCTTCTGTCCCTCAGAGGGGACAGGCCCTGCTGATCCTTCATGGAGGAGCAGGGCTACAGATGTGGCCCTACAGTATCAACCTAGACTGCTCCAAGGGTCACAGGAGCACCCTGAGTCTTGGAGCTCCCCAAGGTTGCCCTGTCCCCAGCACAGTATGTGGAGGAAGAGTCCCAGCCTGCATCCTCAGCCCTGCAGGCCGCTCTCTCAGTTCTAACCTGGGCCCAGGCCTTGGCCAGGGTGCATCGCAGGCCAGTTTGCTCACATCCAACACAGCTAGTATCTTCAACTGGGCTGGGAATTTGGATCTCGCCCTGCAGCTCCTGGAAATGCACCTCAGCCTACTGTTCCATTACTGCCTGACAGACCATCCCGACTTGGTGGCACAAAACAACGACATTCACTTATGATGGTGGTGATGAGCCTGCATGGTCTGGGAGCTGTGGGCTCAGTGAAGCTGTTCTCCCTCAGCATGTCTCTCCTGTGCAGTCAGGTGGAGCGGGGTGGGGCCAACTCCAGGCACTCACACGCAGAGTGGTGGTCGGTGCTGGCTGTCACCTGGGGTCTCAGCAGGGGCCCTTGACGAGAACACCTCTGTGGCCTTTCCTTGTGGCCTGGGCTTCCTCCAGGCATGTTGCCTGGGTTCCAAGGATGAATGTCCCCAGAGAGAGCCAGGAGGAAGCTGTATCACTTTTTCTAACCCAGCCTCTGAAGGAAGTCAGTCATTTCTACTGCATTCTGTTTCATGCAAGTGAATTACTTAGGGCCCCTCACCTTCAGAGAAAGATTACATTCCTCTTCTTGATGGGAAGGAGGTTGTGTCAAAGACTGCAGGCATTTTAAAACCGCCACCACACTCTGCATCCCTGGACCCTAGAGAACTGCCTTAGTTGTTAATTGAATCTGCCAGGTCGGTGTTCTGAACTAGCCTTTGGACTCCCAGGCGGGGGCGGGGGGGCGGGAAGGTGGTGAGAGACTCTCCCTGGTTCCTGAGTTTCTGCCGCTCGTGTGCCGCTAGCATACACTGCATTTTTGAGCGTAGCTTTTTTTCTGGGAGCATTATGTCCATCTGATAAGTGGCCCAGTTTTGCAGATCAAATAAACATGGGAAGGGGAATGCAAATAAAAGAGCTGTGTTTCTCTACAGGTTTTTAATGTTGGAATTTCAGTAAGGAGACCAGTTTTTAAGCCTTCTTTAGGGTTGATTTTAACTGAGTTTTCTGGAAGCCAAGCAGAATGGCTGTGGATTTGAGTCTCACAAGCAAAGTGCGTCTGTGGCGGAGTGAACTCTGTAATGCGGTGTTGCTATGGAGATTGGAGATTCGTATTTGGGGCCCAGGCATGAGAGTCATTTGTCACCCCCTTGTCTCTTCATCCTGCAGCTAAGGCTGCAGTAACCAAAGGCACAGACATGCCCCCAGTTTAATTTAATTCTAGACTCAGGCATTGTTTTAAATGAAGTGGTTACGTGATATCATTGTTCTGTGTATCTTGATAGGAAGTTTTCATACCTGAAGTGAGATTGCCATAAGCTTTTAAAGAAGGAAAGAAAGGTACTTGCAGCAGAAACTTGTCTCAAAAGGAATTACGTTTGAAATGTTGTATGGAATAAAAACAGGTTGACTATATAGTAACATCGGATTATTATTTTTACCTAGTCACTTAAAAAGGATACAGAAATAGTATCTTTTGGCATTTCTAGCATGAATTGATTCAACCCTTTCAGAAAATGAGCAGTTGATCATTTTTCTGGAGTTTGGAGCCCTAAACAGTATTTTAAAAAATAATGACTCATATTCATAAGTTATATTGTAATTTTCTTCATCCAATATCTGTGGATTAGCAAAGTAGCAAAGAGATAATTTTTATCTGAATAAAAACAGGAAAGAGTATATCATTATAAAGACAGAGGGGTTAATTTTAGCTTTTCACAGTGGGTGAGAAAAACAATTCAATATTTAAAAGTTGATCATTTTGTCTTGAGCAGCCAATTAAAATCTCATTTACCCTTAAAAAAAAAATGCAGTGCCCTAAGTGAAGTAGAAAGGTTAAAAAAGAAAGTCTCAGTGACAGGGGAGATATTTACATCACTGTTATGTCAGTAGTTTGGGATATGAAGAGTCTCAGTAAATTTCACTGGCATGACTAACATGGTTTTATTAAAATAACATGAAGGTTATAATAAGACATCTCCATTAAAAGTTGAGGTCTTGCCACTAGGCGTGGTGGCTCATGCCCGTAATCCCAGCACTGTGGGAGGCTGAGGTGGGAGGATAGCTTGAGGCCAGGAGTTTGTGACCAGCCTGGCCAACATGGTGAGACCCTATTGCTACAAAAACTAAAAAAAAATTAATGAAGTGCGGCGATGCCCATCTGAAGTCCCAGCTACTCAGGAGGCTGAGATGGGAGAATGGTTTGAGCCCAGGAGTTGCAGCGAGCTATGATATGATTGCACCAAAGTCTGGCATGGTGACAAAGCCAGACTCCATCTCAAAAAAAAAAAAAAGAGAGGAAGTTGAGGTCTTGCATGGCAAGGCATCTTGGCTTAGCTGTTCTTGTCTCATAAAACTTTTGACAGGGAAAATAGAAAGTCCTGTTTAATGCTCTGAAATAAAGCTGATGTGTTTGAGCTGTCACCCAAGTAGCTTATAGTCATGGACAGGTCTTGTTTGTAGCTAGTTAAAGTATCTGCGAGGTGATGTCTCTGGGTAGCAGACTGTCCTCCTAAAGAGTATACAGTTGTCCCTCAGTTTCTATAGGGATTGCTTCCAGGACCCCCACAGATAACCGAAGTCCACAGATGCTCAAGTCCTTTATATAAAATGGCATAGTATTTGCATACAACCTACACACGTCCTCCCATATACCTTAAATCATCTCTGGATTACCTATACCTAATGCAGTGTAAATGCTGTGTATATTGTTGTTATACCGTTTTGTTTATGACATGAAAATGATATGAAAAAAAAGTCTGTATGTGTTCAGTACAGGTGCTTTTTTCCCCGAATATTTTTGACCTGAGGTGGTTGAATCCACAGATGCAGTACCCATGGATATGGAGTGCTGACTGTATTTGAAAATGGTCACAAACATTTCAGCCCTATTACCTGCTTCTCTGTTTCCAGTAGGCTGCAGGCAGTTCAGCCTTTTATCCCTGAGATGTGCCACACTTTGAAATTGTCGTAAATTCTGATTCTCGGTTCCCAAGGCAAAAGTTCCACAGATAATCTCTCTATGTTTAGTAAATTGCAGAATGAACTTCTGGGGGAAAGGGTTCCTTTGTGCAGTCCAGAGGGACTGCTTTGGGGACATTCACATTGGTGGTTTGGGAGATCATTGAGCCTAGCTAATGGGTTTTGGTACTCGATCCATCATGTACCACTTGGTCTGTGTTGAGAAAGTTTGCATAGATGTTCTCCAATACTTACTACTGCAATATGGGATTATGAATACTATTCTGTAGAATTTTCATCTTTGGAAATTTTAGCTTATCTAATTTTGAACTATGCATATATATGAAAAACTTTATTTGTATTTATTTACTTCTTTGAGACAGCTCTGTTGCCCAGGGTGGAGTGCAGTGGTGTGATCTTGGCTCACTGCAACCTCTGCCTCCTGGGTTCATGCCATTCTAGTGCCTCAGCCACCCGAGTAGCTGGGATTACAGGGGCGTGCCACCATGCCCAGCTAATTTTTGTACTTTTAGTAGAAACGGGGTTTCACCATGTTGGCCAGGCTGGTCTCGAACTCCTGGATTCAAGCAATTCACCCGCCTCGGCTTCCCAAAGTGCTGGGATTATAGGTATGAAGCCGCCATGCCCCATCTGAAACAATTTTTTTTTTTTTTTTTTTTGAGATGAAGTCTGGCTTGGTCGCCCAGCCTGGAGTGCAGTGGCATGATCTTGGCTCACTGCAACCTCCTCCTCCCGGGTTCAAGCAATTGTCCTGCCTCAGCCTCCCGAGTAGCTGGGATTAAGAGAGTGCACCACCATGCCTGCTAATTTTTGTATGTTTGGTAGAGACGGGTTTCCCCATGTTGGCCAGGCTTGTGGTTTGGGGCAGTGCTACCTCCTTTCGTCTAAAATGTCCTTCAAGAAAGAGGGCAGGTGGTATGGGCAAAGAAGTGCTAACACCGATGGGGATTTGCCTGTTTCTGCCGAGACCAGGGCGGCTTGGCTTCAGTGTCTTTAGGGCTGCCCACGGGGGGCTTCCAAGCTGACAATCCTAGAGCCTTCCAAGCTACCTGCTCTAAGGCCTGGTGGGAGTGGTTTTATGCTTTACCAAACTGGCAGAATGATGGAATCTCTTCTGCATTCTTATTTTTCCTAGCACGAGTCAAGTAGTCCAAAATTTTATTTAAAATAAAGAAGTGTCCTGCAGATATGAATTGTCCCCCAGACGACTTTATAATACAAAAACAAAGAAAAAGACACAGGTTTGATTTAGGCATTTTGTGAGCTCAGTATAGAATAAAACATTTCTTTTCTTTTTTTTTGAGACAAAGTCTCGCTCTGTTGCCCAGTTGCCCAGGCTGGAGGGCAGTGGCAGGATCTTGGCTCACTGTAACTGCTGTCTCCCAAGTTCAAGTGATTCTCATGCCTCAGCCTCCTAAGTAGTTGGGATTATAGGCGAGCACCACCATGCCTGGCAAATTTTTGTATTTTTTTAGTAGAGATGGGGATTCACCATGTTGCCCAGGCTGGTTTCCAACTCCTGGCCTCAAGGAATCTGCCCACCTTGGCCTCCCAAAGTGTTGGGATTACAGGCGTGAGCCACCACCAGCCCTAGAAATGTTTATTTTCTTAGACATAGAAGAACTAAAAGAAATTGCATGAGGTTCAGTCAAGGGAATAGATTTTCTTAGGAAACCCAGTGAGGATTGAGTTGAACTTCCTGAAAAGGAAATTTTAAGTCAGTTGGTTACAGCACTATGTAAATAAATGTGGCATAAAATAGAAGTAAGTGTGAAACACAAATGGTGTCAAGTTTATTGTTACAACAAAACATTCTGACAGTAAGTATGATAGTTCTTTGAGAAGAATACAATTATTTTTCATATTGTAGATTTGTATTGATGTTGTTTGTTTTATTTTAATATAAACTGTCTTCCTAGAAATGTTGCAGCAGCTCCACCAGCAGCTGGTTGAAGCTGAACGTAGGTCAATGACATACCTCAAACGGTACAATAAGATCCAGGCCGACTACCACAATCTTATTGGAGTCACAGCGGAACTGGTGGATTCTCTAGAGGCCACAGTCAGCGGCAAGATGGTAAGGAAGAGCCCCAATTGTGTGTATGTCTGTTTGGCAATGAAGAAGGCTTATGGGCATGGACTATGTTGATATGTCAGATGGAGTCTGCCTCTCTCCATTCCAAGCCATTGGCACCTGCCACTCTGTTTCCAAAAGCCAACATGCATGAAGGAGATAAGGCCGATATTTTTTACTGTTTTTATCAAGCTTCTTGCAGTGTTTTATCCATTTTTCTTAACATACTGTCTGCTATATCTTTATTTCTCTACCTTATTCTTTTTTTTCTTTTTCTTTTTTTTTTTTTTTTTTTGAGACGGAGTTTTGCTCTTGTTGCCCAGGTTGGAGTGCAGTGGTGTGATCTCAGCTCACTGCAACCTCCACCTCCCAGATTCAAGTGATTCTCCTGCCTCAGCCTCCCGAGTAACTGGGATTACAGGCATGCGCCACCACACCCAGCTAATTTTATATTTTTAGTAGAGACGGGGTTTCTCCATGTTAGTCAGGCTGGTCTCGAACTCCTGACCTCAGGTAATCTGCCAGCGTTGGCCTCCCAAAGTGCTGGTATTACAGGTGTGAGCCACTGCGTCTGGCCCTTTTTTGAGAAAATATTTTTCAAAAAATTGAGACATGGTCTTGCTTTGTTGCCCAGGCTGATTTTGAACACGTGGGCTCAAGTGATCCTCCCACCTTGGCCTCCCAAAGTGCTGGGATTACAGGTGTGAGCCATCGCACCCAGCGTCTACCTTATTAATATTAGCAAAGGATAAGTCTGGCGACAGAAAAATATGTGCTGGCAAAAAAATGAGGGGGACATGTCCTGCTGTCACATAGGAAAGCCACTGATTTTCTAATA
This sequence comes from Theropithecus gelada, assembly GCF_003255815.1. Lineage (NCBI taxonomy): Eukaryota > Metazoa > Chordata > Mammalia > Primates > Cercopithecidae > Theropithecus > Theropithecus gelada. The sequence continues at coordinate 107,893,546 of NC_037680.1, forward strand.
TTGGTTTCATATCCAGCTTTCTAAATCCCATTAATCTTGAGTTTTTTTAATTGATTCTTCTGTATTCTAGATTGACAGTCATGTTATCAAATAGTATTTGTGTTTTGCTTTTAAAATTTATCTTGACTTTTCTTAGTACATTGGCTATGGCCTGTGGGATATTATTGAATAATGTCATCATGCGCATCTTTATCTCATTCCTGTCTTTTTATAAAGTACAATAAAATCTATTTGTGGACATACAGATATTTAAAAAATTGAAGTAACTGTAGATTCACACTGCAGTTATAAAAAATAATTCAGGCCAGGCACAGTGGCTCACACTTATAATCCCAGCACTTTGGAAGGCTGAAGTGGGAGGATCACTTGAGGCCAGAAGTTTGAGACCACTCTGGTCAACATGGTGAGACCTCTGTCACTAAAAATATACAATTAAAAATAAAATTAGCCAGGCATGGTGTCTCACACCTGTAATCTCAGCACTTTGGGAGGCCAAGGCGGGCAGATCATCTGAGATCAGGAGTTCAAGACCAGAGCCCTGGCCAACATGGCGAAACACCATCTCTACTAAAAATACAAAAATTTGCTAGGTGTAGTGGAGCACATCTGTAATCCCAGCTACTCAGGAGGCTGAGGCAGGAGGATCTCTTGAACCCGGCTGGCAGAGGTTGCAGTGAGCCAAGATTGCACTACAGCCTGGGCGACAGAGTGGAACTATGTCTCAAATAAATAAATTTAATTTAATTTAAAAAAAGATGGGTCAGAGGAGGAAAGCTGGACTCTTTACTAACCTTTTTAATGTAAGATAACCGCGTTCTCATAGTAAAAGATTGAAACAATTCAGAGAAGCGTATAGTAAGGAACAAAAGCTCCTTCACCACAATGTTGTAGATTCATTTCCTTATTGATGTTCAAGACTGACATTGTCTTGTATATTATTTTAGAACAGTTCTCTGCATATGTGTGTGTGTGTGTGTGTGTACACACACATGTACAGCATTTGTACACTTAGTTGGGATCATATGATTCATTACTCTTCTGAAACTTGCTATTTCTCTTTCAATACATCTTGGAGATCTTTCCACATGACCAGATCCACCTCATTCTTTTTAATTCTTTTATACAATTCCATTATAAGGGTGAATCATTATCAGATCTCTGGTGATGAACATTTGGATTTTTTGTTTTTTTGTTTGCTATAACAAAAAATGTTGCAGTGGACATCCTTGTGTGTATACTGTACATCTTGATAAAAAAAATTTTTTTTTTTTGAGACGGAGTCTCACTCTGTCGCCCAGTCTGGAGTGCAGTGGCACGATCTCCGCTCACTGCAAGCTCCGCCTCCCGGGTTCACACCATTCTCCTGTCTCAGCCTCCCGAGTAACTGGGACTACAGGCACCCGCAACCGTGCCTGGCTAATTTTTTGTATTTTCAGTAGAGACGGGGTTTCACTATGGTCTCAATCTCCTGATCTCGTGATCTGCCCGTCTCGGCCTCCCAAAGTGCTGGGATTACAGGCATGAGCCACCGCGCCCGGCTAGACAGAGCCTTTTATGTAGCTGAAGCAGACCAGAAGTTTCTAGCAGATAGGCAGGAGGCCCAGGAGGAGAGTAAAGGGCCCAGCCCTTTCCAGCTCCGCAGGGGTGGAGTAGCCCTGCTTCCCATGCAGGCCAGGGGGATGGCCTTCCTCCCATGCAAGGGTATGAGCAAGGGGTGGGAAAGCAGCCGCTTCTACTGCCATGTGGAAGTTTCCCCTGGTGGAATCACGAAGATGCGGAAGAGGAGGCTGTTTTCCAATTATCATGCCTAAAAAAAAGTGTGGAAGTCGTTATCTGCAGGGATTGGTTTGTAGGGGAAGGGTGGGATTCAGGAGAGGTTGTGGTACTTGTACGTTGAAATGAGCATACATTATTTTTCTAAAAAGAAAATAGATGAAAAAAATTCCAAGGTGACCACTTTCGATGTTGTAGGTCAATCCTGAATTCTCGTAGCTGGTGAGAGAGGCACAAGAGATGCTAAAGGAGAATGCAGGATCCAGCAGCATTGATGGCAACAGCAGCTTGGCCGCACATGGTCAAGCACTGGATAGTTGATTAAAAGTGTTTCCATCACTCATTCAACAAGCACTGGCTGAGCCACCTGTCATGTGCCAGGGATATCTGTGACCTCATTTAGCTGCTCACTGCGACTGTTACAATAACGGTGTGGAAAGCGAGAGGCAGAGCTGTTGGTCTTCTCGAGTCCGGGACTTGAGCCCTGATCTTCAGATATGAAGCTTGGCTCTCTTTCCCCCACATTATGGTTGTCCAGTGACTTTGTTATTTATTTGTAATTTACCAAAATGGTTTAGGATCTGTTTATTCTATATGACAGTGGAGATAGCTGAAGTGGAGTTAGATAATTTGCGTCTGATGTCTCATGAGCACACCTGCAGTGTGTTAGCACCTTGTTCTGTCAGGGCCAGTGCTTTCTGTCCTCCCAAGAGCTCTGATGTTAAAGCAAATGATTATTTTTCTAGCTTATATATCTCATCATCGTGCCTTACAGTATTTTTCTAGCTTATATATCTCATCATCGTGCCTTACAGAAAGCTGTTGAGAGACCACTCTAATAATTGCCAGCGTGCCTCAGGTGTCCTTCGGTGAATTTCATGCCGTCACCAGATGTCTTTGTGTCCTCCTTGCAGATCACCCCTGAGTACCTCCAGAGCGTCTGTGTCCGCCTGTTCAGTAACCAGATGCGGCAGAGCCTGGCGCACAGTGTGGACTTCACGAGGCCTGGGACGGTGAGGCTCTGCTCTCCCTCAGGGCAGGGTGCCTGTGGTCTATCCCCCCCAATTTAAAAAGAATGTAACTTTAAAAATAGCATGAGAAAATAACATGCCAAAGACTGCATTTAAGCTGCCTTTGGAAGTCTAGAAACTTCTAGAAGGAAAATAAATCTGTTTTAGAAGAAGGTACAGCTGAAAGCTGGCCTCCTAGGGAGAGTGAGGAGAGAGGCATGTTCTGCTACCAGTTGCAGCCACTCAGTGGGGGCTCCCAGAGTTGGGGATCAGTAGGAATGGATGGAAACTTTATTCTCCTTTTTTAAAAGTACTGCCGTGGTGGAAGTTGTGTGGTCTAAAGCAAGGGCACTTTTTTCCCCCTAACTTTTTACTTGGAATAATTACAAAATTACAAAAGTAGCACAAAGGACACTGGTATACCCTTTACCCAGATTCACCAACTGTTAGCATTGGCCCCTTCCTTTGTTGTGTCTCTACACATACGTGAATATGCACACATAGGCACACAATCTGTTTTCTGAACTATTTGAAGATAAACTCTTTACTCCTAAATACTTCAGTGTGTATTTCTTAAGGTTAGGAATATTCTCTCATGTAACTATGCAGTTACCAACTTCAGTACATTTAACATTGATACAGCCTTCTTATCTGTTGTCCATTTTCCAATTTTGGTAGTTGAGTCAACAATGTCCTTCATTGCATTTCCCGTCCTCTGGTCATCTAGGGTCAATTGTCACATTGAGTTGGCACAGCTCCTAGCCTCTTCTAATCTCAAACATTTCCTCAGCCTTTCTTTGAGTTACATAACATTAACATATTAGAAGAGTATAATTTTCCCCCTTTAAAAAAAATAGAACATTTCACTGGGTGCGGTGGCTCACGCCTGTAATTCCAGCACTTTGGGAGGCCAAGGGGGTGTGGATCACTTGAGGTCAGTAGTTCAAGACCAGCCTGGCCAACATGGTGAAGTCCCATCTCTACTAAAAATACAAAAATTAGCTGAGCGTTGTGGCGGGTGCCTGTAGTCCCAGCTACTCGGGAGGCTGAGGCAGGAGAATCGCTTGAACCTGGGAGGCAGAGGTTGCAGTGAGCCGAGATTGTGCCATTGCACTCTAGCATGGGGGACAAGAATGAGGCTTCATCTCAAAAGAAAGAAAGAAAAAAATAGAACATTTTTCCTTTTGTGTTTGATGTGTCCTTGTAATTAGAGTCAAGTTCCCTGAATCACCTAGGCCAAATGTGACCTCAGTGATCGTGTGTCCTCCTTAGGCTAGCACACCTGGAGGCCCATGGTTTTGAGGCAGGCATTCTTAACCAGGGGAGACACCAGTGTCTCTCAAACTCTTCAAAGTACAGGAACCCACGGGCCAGGAGCTCACACCCACCTGCTGCCGCATTCGCAGGCTGGGTGAGTGAAGCCCTATGAAGTCAGCTGTATAGATTTTTTTTTGAGACGGAGTCTGGCTGTATAGATTTGGAATGAGGCTCCTGTGTGATCCTGAGGCACCCCTGTGGGTCAGAGCCACAGCTTTTAAATAAGGGTTTGCACGTTAATATAATACTAGAGTCTTAATAAACAGAAGCCTTTTTTTTAGTATTTTAAAGAAAATTTATACCCTACCTAATTCTCAAGTAGATTTGAAGAAGTTTATTATAATATGAGAAAACATAAATATGAGAAATGAGAATGTAGAAAATAAAAATAAGTAAAGAAATTGTGGTTAAGGGAAAATAAGGGTGGGAAAAATGAAAGTAAGCAAGGGCTAACACTGGTACAAAAAATGCGTGCTGCAAGTTGTTCCTCCGGAAAGGTGGGCTGCAGATTAGGCTCTGAGCTTTCTAGCAGTCTGTGCAAAGAGGGAAACATGAGCAGTTATATGATTCCCAGTGCTTATAAAGCACGAGAGGGCAGTTACATAACTTTTATTATGTAACATTTCCTGTATCCAAAACAACATATGTGCTGCATATGCAGGCTAGGAACCATGACAATAAAACAAACACCCACAAGTCCGCCACATGTGGCCCGAAATAGACCATTTCAGTGCTGCTAAAGTTTTCTACCCTTCAGACTTCTTCCAAGTAGGTGTATTACTATATAATTTAAAAACAAGTTTAAATGCTTTTTTTTTTTTTTTTTTAAACTGGATGGTCAGACAACTGCTTCACACAGTTATTCCTGGTGCTAAGACCCCGGGATAGTCTCTTGAGTCAGCAGTTTCTATGGATCTTCATAGAAAGCACGTAGTCATGTGCTGAAGAGCAGGCGGCCTTGACCACTTCCTCCCAGCCTAACAGAAATATCTCAGAATGGCTGGCTCTGTCAGCTGTTCCACACACGTGGACAGACAGATGGTAGAAGCGGAGTCTTTGGGACATGGCCGCAGTGATTTTAGCATGCTAAAATCTTAGAGAATCAGCCATTTTTAAAAGGTCAGTAAAGTCACCATTGGATATGCAAGTCTTAGAAAAGTAACTTCCTCATGAGCCCTCCAGAAGAAGGACTTTAAGCCACATCCCCGAGAATATGGCTGACCCTCTGTCCACTGTCCAGTTAACATTCGGACAGTTAGGACGCAGAGTGCGTTTACCGAAAATGGTGGCTTTCTCATAGCAATTAGCACGGCAGGATCTGTGTCTACTAGGAGCACTCCTTTCTTGCTCCTTCCCATTTATTTGTTAATTCATCAAATATTTAGTGTTTTCTAGGTTCAGTTTATAAAATCCGATTATATCTTTTTTTTTTTTTTTTTTTGAGACGGAGTCTCACAATGTCACCCAGGCTGGAGTACAGTGGCACAATCTCGGCTCCCTGCAAGCTCCGCCTTCCGGGTTCACATCATTCTTCTGCCTCAGCCTCCCAAGTAGCTGGGACTACAGGTGTCTGCCACCATGCCTGGCTAATTTTTTTGTATTTTTAGTAGAGACGGGGTTTCACCCGGTGGTCTCGATCTCCTGACCTCGTGATCTGCCCGTCTCAGCCTCCCAAAGTGCTGGAATTACAGGCGTGAGCCACCACGCCCAGCCATTGTATCTTATATATACAAGCCATCCTTATATTCCCATCTTCTATAGAAGAAGTGATGTATCCAGTTTATTTAAAACTGATGTTGGTCGGACACAGTGGTGCACACCTGTAATCCCAACACTGGGAGTCCAAGGCAGGCAGATTGCTTGAGCCCAGAAGTTCGAGGCCAGTCTGGGTAATATGGTGAAAACCCATCTCTACAAAAAATACAAAAATTAGACTAGACGTGGTAACTCACGCCTATAATCCCAGCACTTTGGGAGGCCGAGGCAGGCGGATCACAAGGTCAGGAGATTGAGACCATCCTGGCTAACACAGTGAAACCCCGTCTCTACTAAAAATACAAAAAAATTAGCCAGGCGTAGTGGCGGGCGCCTGTAGTCCCAGCTACTTGGGAGGCTGAGGCAGGAGAATGGTGTGAACCTGGGAGGCGGAGCTTGCAGTGAGCTGAGATCATTCCACTGCACTCCAGCCTGGGCGACAGAGCAAGACTCTGTCTCAAAAAAAGAAAAAAATGAGCTGGGCTTGGTGGTGTATGGCTGTAACCCCAGCTACTCAGGAGGCTGAGGTGGGAGGATCACTTGAGCCCAGGAGTGGAGGCTGCAGCAAGAGGAGATCGCACCACTGCACTCCAGCCTGGGTGACAGAGTGAGAACCTGTCTTAAAAGAAAGAAAAAACTGATGACATGTTATTAAGCACGGTTTAAAAGGGAGCAGGAGTACGACATAACTGGTTATCCCGCAAGAAGTTATCAATGCCGTCTGTCAGGAGACAGTCCCACCACCCCTGACTGTTACATTAGCAGCAAAATACAGACTCTGTGTAACCACTGGAAACCAGGGAAGGGAGGATGAGTTATGTTTAGCTTAGTGATACCATTCTCCTTCTACTGAATCATTGACTTAGGAACACACAATAAAAGCTGCAAAAATTCTAGCCGATTTCTCTAACAAAATGATGAAAAGCGGATGGCGGGGTCATTGTCAAAATATAACAGAATATTGTTGTTGACTATGCATGCATATATAAAGTTGATTTATGATATCTGTCTCGAGTTCAGATTTACAATGTATGAAGAAGGAAATTAAGAAACAGTTTAGATGCAACGTCCAGTGACTGGACTGATAGGATTTAGTATTTGGAAGGAGAAGATTGCTTGCTTTTTTAATAAGTTTTTAAGGGGATAAATTCTACTCTAGGGCCCAACAGAAGACCATCAATTTCTTTTTTTTTTTTTTTTTTTTTGAGACGGAGTCTCGCTTTGTCGCCCAGGCTGGAGTGCAATGGCGCGATCTCGGCTCACTGCAAGCTCCGCCTCCCGGGTTCACGCCATTCTCCCGCCTCAGCCTCCGAGTAGCTGGGACTACAGGCGCCCGCCACCACGCCCGGCTAGTTTTTTGTATTTTTAGTAGAGACGGGGTTTCACCATGTTAGCCAGGATGGTCTCGATCTCCTGACCTCGTGATCCACCCGCCTCGGCCTCCCAAAGTGCTGGGATTACAGGCTTGAGCCACCGCGCCCGGCCAAGACCATCAATTTCAAGATAAATACGTGGCACAGATCAGCCTCCTTCGCGGAGAGGTCTCAGGTCAGCTGGCCGTCAGGTGCTCTGTTGAGCTTGAGTGTTACTGCTAATTACATACTGTAAAGGAGCTTGGCTGGGCCCTGCCACAAAGCCGTTGGTGTCTATAAAGTTTGGTACACTTGATACTGGTTTTTATATCTGGCAGTTAACAAGAATCTGGGCTTCTACCAACTTACTTGCTGTTCAAAATTCAAAAGGGCCCTTAAATAGAGCCCCTCTTTCCCCCTGAGTTCTGAACTGATTGAAATATAGGACAAAAGAGGAAAGGAAAATGGAGCTGAAAATATCACTGTTGGTGCTGACAAAGCTTATATTGGAGAATGTGGATCTTATTTCTTTTTTGAGACAGGGTCTCGCTCTGTTATCCAGGCTAGAGTGCATTGGCACGATCAGGGGTCACTGCTGCCTTGACCTCCTGGGCTCAAGTGATCCTCCCACCTCAGCTTCCTGAGTACCTGGGACTATAGGCCTGCACCATCATGTCCAGCTAATTTTTATTTTTTATTTTTGTAGAGATGAGGTCTCACTATGTTGCCCAGGCTGGTCTCAAACTCCTGGGCTCAAGCAGTCCTCCCACTTTGACCTCCCAAAATGATGGGATGGGATCACACCCAAAATGATGGGTGTGAGCCACCACACTTGGCTGAGAATGTGGATTTTGTTTGTAGGCAGGTGGGGTCCTACTCTTGTGCCTGGGAATTACAGAAGCGTTCTTGCACAGTCCTGGACAGCTCTGGCCAAGCCTAGCCTGCTGCCATTGCTGTGGCTGCCATGAGGGCGGCACAGAGGAGCGGAGTTGACACGTCTTCTCTGGTGGGCTCTGCCCGGAGCAGAAGAGGACAGGCAGGGCAGTGATGCCAGCTCTGCCCCTGCCTCGCAAGTCCTGGTAGTCACCCCTCTCTGGAGAGGAAGGCTCCCACCGACAGAGCACCTCACAGTAGAAACACCACAAGAGGAAAGAAGTGTGGTTCTGCCCTCACCTAGTTCACACCCAGTAGCTGTGTTCAGAAAGCTGCCCATGTTATCGAAGCTGGCACAGGTATCTAGGCACTCCCAGAGGGTTTGTAATGACGGGATTCATTTCTTTGAGGCAAGAGCTGTCCCAGGTGGCCTTTTGAGTTTGACTCCATGTATTGCTGTTCCAACCCATTTGTCTTACTGTAGTCCTTACCTTATCAGAGCCTGTGGCTTGCTGGGATAGGAGAGAAATCAGATTTTATATTATCATCAACTTAGTGATAAGAAGTAAGGAAGAAACTTATCCCTCAGGGCACAAGAGGCTGAGTTTCTTGTTTTCTAAGATTACGCAAGTCTCACAGGTGTGTTTGTTTGCAGGAAACGCAGTGCTAGGCTGTTCCTGGATGACATTCTGCTGTCGGGGTTTCTGTCGTGGTTTTGCCCGTGGCAGAGCAGCTCCCTGGCTGTGATGTATTGAAAGTCAGCCCTGGGCACGAGGGGTTAGCGTTAAGGTTAGGGCTAGCGTTACACAAATGTGTTAGCTAGAAAGTATACCGTTTTATCTGTAAATGGAACAAAACCCATCTCCTCCCTTCGCTCAGCGCATCCTGCCCTCCCTTGGGAAGCTGTTGCCTGTGTTTCATGTGCATCCTTCTAGAGCCTTTAAGTATATATCATTAATTTTTACTTATGTGTATATTTTCTTTATCTTTTAGAGTTCTAATTTGAGAACAGCATTCCTCCATCAGACATTTAGGTGGCTTTTCTGTTTTCTGCTGTTTCTAGTGGTGTAGTACACATTTTTCCTGCCAGGAGCAGTTGAAAGTGCCTTGGTTGGTCTTTCTCTTCTTCACCCCCTCTTCCCCCTGGGCAAACGTGAATGCAGAGACGCTGGAGAAAAGGTGTGCCACGAAGGGGGGCCGTCCACCCCACACCAAGCCTCTGCCCTAAGGGCAGGGCAGGAGTGGGTAGAAGGGAGGCTGACCAGGAGCCAGAGTCTGGTGCCAACTCTTAAGGTAGAAATTTGAGCTCCTGCCCCCTGAGTGAGTCCCACATCCCACCTAGTGGCACCTCTGGGTTTGTGGATTCCTTGGATGGGGAGGTTTCCATTTAAATGCATCCTTATTTAGAAAGATGGCCCATTTGAGAATTAATGCTCTTTTTCTTCAATGACTCCAGATAAGGCCCCATTGGAAATAAAAGTTGAAACACTTTATTTATTTGGCTTTTATTTTAGGCTCAGCAGGTACATGTGCAGGTTTGTGCATGAGCAAATTACATGAGCAAATTACATGTCGCTGGGATTTGGGGTACAGATGATCTCATCACCCAGGTAGTGAGCATAATCCTGAGAGTTAGTTTTCAAACCTTGCCCCTCCCACCCTCCCCCTGCCAGTAGTTCCCAGTTATCTGTTATTCTGATCTTTATGTCCTTGAGTGCTCAGTGTTTAACTTCCACTTAGAAGTGACAGCTGTGGTATTTGGTTTTCTTTTCCCATGTTAATTCGCTTAGGATGATGGCCTCCAGCTACATCCATGTTGCTACAAAGGCCATGCTTTTGTTCTTTTTTATGGTTTCATAGTATTCCATTGTATATATGTACCACATTGTCCTTATCCAGTTCATGCTGATGGGCACCTGGGTTGATTCCATGGCTTTGCTATTGTGAATAGTGCTGCCATGAACATATGAGTACATATGTCTTTTTCGTAGAACGATTTATTTTCCTTTGGGTATAGAATTGCTGGGTCAAATGGTAGTTCTGTTTGAAGTTCTGGAGAAACCTCCAAACCGCTTTTCACAGGGGCTAAACTAATTTACATTCCCACCAACACATACAAGGTTTTTTTTGTTTTTGAGACAAGGTCTTGCTTTGTCGCCCAGGCTCACTGCAGCTTCGACCTCCTGGGCTCAGGTGCTTCTCCTGCCTTAAGTCTCCCAAGCAGCTGGGACTACAGACACACGCCACCGCACTCGGCTAATTAAAAAAAATTTTTTTTTGTAGAGACAGGGTCTCACTTTGTTGCCCAGGCTGGTCTTGAACTACTGGCCTCAAACAATCCTCCCACCTCGGCCTCCCAAGGTGCTGGAATTATAAGCGTGAGCCAACATGCCCAGCCTTGTGATTTTAATTTGCATTAAAATGGTTTTGATTTTGTGATAGATGCTATAGCATTAAATGTAAAAAGGCCCAGGACATGTGGGTCTTGTAAGGCACCTGCTTCCACTTCAGCCATCTTTGTCAGCAGCTTCCTGTTATGTGGCTTATGGCTCTGGCCTGAAGCTCAGCATCTTCAGCCCTTGCCTTATCCCCAGTGTGATTTTCTTACATCTTGGCAAATGCCTATGCTTTCCCCACATTGCCGCCATGTGTCCAGGCCATCTTCCTTGGTGCAACGCCCTTGTATTGAGGAGTCTCCCAACCAGCACCCCGACCCTGCTATACCCTGTATACCAATGCCTGTTGCATACCCAGACCAACCTGGTGATGAGAGGGTTTAACAACTTTGTAGTTTGGGTGCGGTGGCTCAAGCCTGTAATCCCAACAGTTTGGGAGGCTGAGGCAGGCAGATTACTTGAGGTCAGGCATTTGAGACCAGCCTGGCCAGCATCATGAAACCCCATCTCTACTGAAAATACAAAAATTAGCTGAGCGTGGTGGCACACGTCCGTAATCCCAGCTACTTAGGAGGCTGAGGCACGAGAATCACTTGAACTTGGGAGAAAGAGGTTGCGGTGAGCCGAGGTTGCAGTGAGCTGAGATCACGCCACTGCACTCCAGCCTGGGCAACAGAGCAAGGCTCTGTCTCAAAAAAGAAAACACCTTTGTATTAATAACTCAGCCAGTGGGTAGAGCTGTGACCGGCCATCAGCGGAGACCTTTCCGGAGCTCCAAACCCAGACTTCCTGGCCTCCCCATGAATGACAGGTTCACCAGATTTGTGTCCAAATCGGGCTCAGCTTTTCCTCCACACAGGTGGTCTCCCCTCCTGAATTTCCTATCTCAGTGAAAGACACTCCAGGGAACACCTGGGAAGCCTCTGAGGTTTTTCTATGTCCTTTGCCTGGTTATGGGATCGGAAAGAGCTTCCTCCCCTCCTGCCCACCTTGCTGTTGTTTTTGTGTTTGTTCAGGCTCTCCACAGTTCTCGCCTGGCTTAATGTCACATTTCCTAATTGGTCTTAAAGCTCTTACCTTGCTGGTCATTTGTCACATGGGACCTGAAGTGGCCTTTCTGGTTGTGTCTTGTTTATTTGTACCCTTCAGGTTCCAGGAAGGACTCAGGTGTCTTACAGGCGTCCGATCATATTACCCTCTTGCTCAACACCGTCATCTCTTTAGGGTGAAGTGGTTTTCATCTCGTGCAAGCGTCCCTTGTTAAAAAGCTGGCAAGGCCAGACGCAGTGGCTCACACCTGTAATCCAAGCACTTTGGGAGGCTGAGGCAGGCGGATCACAAGGTCAGGAGTTCAAGACCAGCCTGACCAATATGGTGAAACCCCGTCTCTACTAAAAATACGAAAATTAGCCAGGCATGGTGGTGTGCACCTGTAATCCTGGCTACTCAGGAGGCTGAGGCAGAAGAAGCACTTGAACCTGGGAGGCAGAGGTTGCAGTGAGCCAAGATCATGCCACTGTACTCCAGCCTGGGCAACAGAATGAGACTCCGTCTCAAAAAAAAAAAACCAAAAAGAGTGGGCCATAGCAGCATCTTCCCCATCTGATGGGGATGTGCCTCTGGCTTGGGCCTCCATCGCCTCTCCAGTCCCCTGACTGACGTATTGCCTCAAGGGTTCCATTGTGGGCATTTGAACCTCTGTTGAGGTCAAGGGGCCCTACCTTCCTTACCCACGTGACCCTGCACAGCCTGCCCAGCCACAGTGCTCTGTGTTAGTCCATGTGAGTAGGGAGAGAAGAAGGGGTTGGCAGAAATGGCCTCATCTTCGGGGGCTCACTGGTAGCCTCTGCTGGGGTCTAGCCCCGACACTTACTTTCTGCCCCTCACTGGCCCACACACCCCTGCCCCATCCTGCTGCTGTCTCTACTTAGCGCAGCATTTTCCAAAGCCTATGCCCACAAATGCCCATCCCGCAGGATTTCCCTGCCCCACAGCCAAACAGCCTGGGAGTTAATAAGCTTGTGAACTGCCGTACAATGAGATTCCCAGCACAGCAGCACAACATGAGACTCCCGAGAAGTCCCACGGGAGAACTGTTACCCTTGCTGAACCCAGTCAGTCTCCAGTTAGGTTGGACCCAGGAACACTTTCCTTACCTGACACCTCCTGCTGATTTCTCTTAGAAAGTCCCCATCTTGCTAGTCAACAAGAGCTGTCCCAAGCTTGGTGTGGCCCCACTGCCCACCTCCCCACATCATGACACCAGCCATGGGGAGCAGCTGCTCTGGGAGGCAGGCCCCAGGTCCTCCTGTGGCTGAGAGGGGATGGGTGGAGGCAGAAACGCAGCTGTTTCACCTTGGCTTAGGTAGACATTTATCCATCCTACCCAAAGATTCCAGAGAACCTAGAAGGGAGCCTGGCACAAGGCAAGTGCCTAGTGAATAATTGATAGGTTGCTACATTAGTTGTTCCACTATTCTTCACCAGCACTGTAAAAAGCGTTGCCCCTGCATTTGACCCAGCCTTCTTCAGATGGGAGAACACCACCCATCCGTGCACACCTCCATGGGAGGGAGACCACCGCCCACCCGTGCGCACCTCCACGGGAGGGAGACCACCGCCCACCCGTGCGCACCTCCACGGGAGGGAGATCACCGCCCACCCGTGCGCACCTCCACGGGCGGGAGACCACCATGTGCATTTGCAGATCCATTGTAATTGGGAGCACAGTCCTTTTTCTGATGCCCCAGGCCTGCTGGCCTTTCCCTGGGCTCTCAGCCTGAAATCCTAGAAATCAGACAGCACTCACTTGGGCTGGAGTGGGCTGGAGTCAGAGCCTGCGTAGCAGGGGGAGTCCACTCTGTGTTCAGAACCCATTGTTAGCTCAGTGAGGGAAATTTTTCTGTGATTGGTGATCCTGACTGTGATGGATGGTTTTGGGGCTTGTGATTGTTGATGTCTTTGTTGTAGGGCTGTCTGTTGCACTGTAGGTTGGTTAGCAGCATTCTTGGCCATCCTCCATTAGATGCCAGTAGCGCTACTCCCACTTTTAACAACCCAAAATGTCTCCAAACATTGTCAGATATCCCCTGTGGGCAAAATCACTCGCAGCTGAGAAGCACTGGAGGGAAAGGAAACATGGCTAGTGCACAGTGTGGAAAATGCTGCCGTGCACGCTGCAGAGAACTTGGGATGCCGAGGAAAATCAGTGCCAGCCCATGCTCCCAGAGGGGAGGGTAGACGGTGAGGCTGGAAATGGTCCCTGAGAACATGGAAGGCCAGGGAAGATCGGAGCTATTCTGGAGGATGGGGAGTGAAGGAGGCTGAAGGGAGCGAGGGGCCAACAGGGAGAGGAACTGGTGACTGGAGCCTTGAGGGGGCCTGAGATGAGACTGAGCAGATGCGATTTTTACAAAGACCCCTGTGCTGAGTGTGGAAGGAGGGCTGGAGGAGAGACCTGAAGCAGGGCAAATGTGGGCTTTGGGACCCAATTGCCTGATTAGATTCTTGTTCTAGGGGAAGTTGCTCAGTCCCTGTGTTTGTGCATCTGAAAGTGGAAATGACAGTGCATGAAATGAGTTAATATGTATAAAGTCCCTACAATGGTGTGCCTGGTGACTAGTGAGTCCTCCATAAATATCAGTGAGTACATCCTTATTAAGCTAACGTGGTAGTTCAAAGGAGAGAAGTCCTGAACGAAGCCCCTGGCACAGGGATTGGAGAGAAGGTAGCAGCTGTAGGATGGAATCAGTAGGAGCTGATACTTTGGGGGATGTAGAGAGTGAGGAGGCCACTCCTTTTCTTTTCTTTTCTCTTTTCTTTTCTTTTTCTTTTCTTCTCTTCCCTTCTCTTCTCTTTTCTCTTTTCTCTTTTCTCTTCTCTCTCTTCTCTCTTTTCTTTTTTTCTTTTCGAGATGGAGTCTGGCTGTGTCGCCCAGGCTGGAGTGCAGCAGTGTGATCTCTGCTCACTGTAACCTCCACCTCCCAGATTCAAGTGATTCTCCTGCCTCAGTCTCCCAAGTAGCTGGGATTATAGGCATGAGCCACCGCTCCCAGCCATGCTAATATTTTAGTATGGCCGTGTCCTTACTTGACCCATCTGACTTGTTATCTTAGCTTCTTGGTCTCTGTAATGTGTTAAATGAATATTTTTTTTCTTTTTTGATACAGGGTCTCACTCTGTTGCCCAGGCTGGAGTGCAATGGTGTGATCTTGGCTCACTACAGCCTCAACCTCCTAGGCTCAAACAATCCTCTCACCTCAGCCTCCCGAGTAACTGGGACCACAGGCACACGCCATCACGCCCCGCTAATTTTTTTTTTTTTTTTTTTTTTTAAGAGATAGGGTTTCATCATGTTGCTCTGGCTGGTCTCAGACTCCTGGGCTCAAGTGATCCTCCTGCCTCAGCCTCCCAAAGTGTTGGGAGTACAGGCATGAACCTCTGTGCCCAGCTAGGTGAATAATTTAGATGACATTTCAAACTTATTTCTAAACTCACTATTTAAGCCAACAACAGGAATAGGTAATTTCTTTATTAAAGCAATCAAGGGTTAAAAAGTATAAAAACATACATGCATGATCTGAGCCATTTTTTAAATTTAAATTTAAATTTTGTTTGTTTGTTTGTTTGTTTGAGATGGAATCTTGCTCTGTCACCCAGGCTGGAGTGCAGTGATGTGATCACAGCTCACTGCAAGCTCCGCCTCCTGGGTTCAGGCGATTCTCCTGCCTCAGCCTCCCGAGTAGCTGTGACTACAGGTGTGCGCCACCACACCCAGCTAATTTTTTGTATTTTTAATAGAGATGGAGTGTCACCATGTTGGCCAGGCTGGTCTGGAACTCCTGACCTCAAGTGATTTGCCGGCCTCAGCCTCCCAAAGTGCTGGGATTTACAGGCCAGGGCCACTATGCCTGGCTGATCTGAGCCATTTAAAAGTGGTGCTTGGCTGGGCACGGTTTGGCTGGGTTGAACCTGGTAGGCAGAGGTTGCAGTGAGCTGAGATCGTGCCACTGCGCTCCAGACTGGGCGACAGAGCGAGACTGTGTCTCAAAAAAAAAAAAAAAAGTTATGGACCAGAGTTGGGTTTCTCCAAGTTTATTGTGCAGACATATCCGCTGGGGACCTGGCTGAAGTGCAGGTTCTGGTTCAGGAGGTCTGGGTTGGTACCCAAAATTATGCATTTTCAATGAGATTTGGATGATGCTGCTTGTCTGAGGAGCACACTTTGAGTAGCAGGGGGCTGCAGAGTCCAGAAATAAAACTAAGGAAAGTTGTATACCTAGCAGACAATGGAGGTAGGAAAGGGGTGGTTTATTTCATGGGTCACGGAGTCAGATGCTGTCAGGGCTAGGAAGTGTGTGAAGCAGCTGGTGTCAGGCTGTAGGGAGCTCTGGGGCCTGAAGATGACGTTCCTTCCACCTTAGTGTTCACATTCAAATTGAAAAAGGAAGAACAAAAAGGAGGTGAAGAAAAAGAGAGGAAGGAAGCAAGATGTACTGATGGAAGCATTTTGAGGTGATACTGGATGGCCTGGGTGGGACTTACATGGCGCAGCATAACTGGCTCTCAGGGAACAAGAAAACAAAGTTGCATGCGTCACTCATACCACAGAGGAAAACACAGTAGCATGAACTCCAGAAGGATGAAATCTCTAAATGTAAAAAATAAAGCTATGAAAATGTTAGAAGAATTGAGAGAATGTGTATATCACCTTGAGGTAGGTAGACCTTCTGAAGCAGGACTGAAATCCATGAAAACAATCTGGTATCACATAAGGCATGAAGGCAAAGTCAAAAAGCAGGTCATGTCTATGAAAAATAATGGGCAATATCACTAAAATTTAAGAAAGTAAACTGTTTTCTACCCATCGAATTGATGGAAGTTTTAGAATGATAGGATCCAGTACTGATAATGAGAAAGGAAAGCTCTCCTTCAGTGCGGGGCGTCTGGCAATGTTTATCAGAATTAAAACTCACATACCCTTTGATCTAGACTTTGGAAGTCTAGCTTAGCTCACAAAACAAAGTATCAGTAAGTACAAGCATGGTGGCAGACGCCCATAATCCCAGCTACTCTGGAGGCTGAGGCGGGAGGATTGCTTGAGCCCAGGAGTTCAAGACCAGTCTGGGCAATATAGTGAGACCCTATCTGTAAAAAAAAAAAAAAAAAAAATTAAGTATCATTAAATGACAATAAATAACATTTTTAACAAGGCTTTTGTAATTTCATGCACGCAAAGAGGGGAGAATAATAAAATGGGTCTCCAAGTGACCATCACCCAGCTTGATCAATAAATGGCATTTCAGTAATCTTGCTTTCTTTCTTCTCCTCTACTTATTCCCTGCCCCCACCCTGGAGTTCTTTAAAATCCAATTCCAAACATGTCATGTCACCTGTAAATAATTCAATATACATCTCTAACTGATCAGAGACTTTAATATACAAACATATAGCCACAACACCAAATACAGTTAACACTAATTCCTTAGTATCTAATACCAGTCCACTCCATATTCAGATTTCCCTTATTTTCTCAAAATATCTTTTTACAATTGGTTTGAGTCAATTCAAACAAGCACCACACACTGTATCTGTTTATATGTTTCTCAAATGTATTTTAGTACATACGTAATACAGCACTGCCTAAAGTGGCAAAAAGACACACACACACACACACACACACACACACACCCCCACCATAAATGGGACAAGAATCTCCATAAAGTAGGCAATGATTTTGCCTATAGACAGGATCAGAATTATAAGAGAGTGGGGTGGAAGAGGAGTTGTTAATATTTTTTAAACACCTCTAGAATGTTTGACTTGGTACAAAGTGCACATTTTTATACTTGAAGAGAATCTTTTTTTTTTTTTTTGAGACGGAGTCTCACTCTGTCATCCAGGCTGGAGTGTGGTGGCCAGATCTTGGCTCACTGCAAGCTCCGCCTCCCGGGTTTACGCCATTCTCCTGCCTCAGCCTCCCAAGTAGCTGGGACTATAGACGCCCGCCACCTCGCCCGGCTAGTTTTTTTTGTATTTTTTAGTAGAGATGGAGTTTCACCGTGTTAGCCAGGATGGTCTCGATCTCCTGACTTCGTGATCCGCCTGCCTCGGCCTCCCAAAGTGCTGGGATTACAGGCTTGAGCCACCACGCCCGGCTGAGAAAATCTTAATAAAGAAAAAAGCCAGAATAATGTAATGATTCATATTGCTTTTGTTCTTCATAATGTATTTAATTAGGCAGCTTGAAATGCCCCTGGGAGTTTGGTTAGGGAGAACCCATCGTTTTCTTTTCTTTTCTTTTTTGTTTTTTTGAGACAGAGTTTCGCTCTTGTTGACCAGGCTCTTGTGCAATGGTGTGATCTCGGCTCACCGCAACCTCCGCCTCCTGGGTTCAAGCGATTCTCCTACCTCAGCCTCCCGAGTAGCTGGGATTACAGGCATGCGCCACCACACTCGGCTAATTTTGTATTTTTAGTAGAGACAGGAACCCATCGTTTTTTATAGAGGGTTTTTTTTTTTTTTTTTTTTTTTTTTGGTTGTTTGCTTTTGTTTTTTTCTAAAGAAAATAAAAGAATCAAAGAATGGTTACTCCATAGGCAGAGCAGCCTCTACAGAGCTTTACTTGGAGTGATGTAACATCACACTAGGGCTGGTAGGCTGTGAGCTGGATCAGTGGTGTGTAACTTTAGTTTGGGTTGATTTTTACATCATGTGTGACTTTGGTTGGTGAATCCTGGTGGATTAAAACTTTGCACATCTGGGCCGGGTGCAGTGGCTCACACCTGTAATCCTAGCACTTTGGGAGGCCGAGGCGTGCGGATCACGAGGTCAGGAGATCATCCTGGCTAACACAGTGAAACCCCGTCTCTACTAAAAATACAAAACAAAATTAGCCGGGTGTGGTGGCGGGTGCCTATAATCCCAGCTACTCGGGAGGCGGAGCTTGCAGTGAGCTGAGATTGGGCCACTGCACTCTAGCCTGGGCGGCAGAGCAAGACTCCGTCTCAAAAAAAACCAAACAAAAAAAACCTAACTTGCACATCTGTTGATTACATGCTATTAGGGTGATTTGGGATCCGTGCATTGCTATCAGTGTTTAACACCATCTGTTTTCTTCTGTCCTCTTCCCCCCAGGCATCCACCATGTTACGAGCCTCCTTGGCACCCGTGTAAGTAACTACTCTTAGGAATTTTTATTAAGGAGAACAGCAATGTGTAAAACGGGAATTCAAAGTGTCTTTAATAAACACTCAGCAGCCTATCTTAGAGGAACGCCTTTGAGCTAGAGCTACATGTGAATATTAAAGGAAATACGAGTACTTATAAGTAATGTTGTTAAACTAGAATTATCTTTTATTGCATGTGTGTGTTGTGTTTTGTTTTTTTTTTTGAGACGGAGTTTCGTTCTTGTTGCCCAGGCTGGAGTGCGGTGGCGCAGTCTCAGCTCACTGCAACCTCTGCCCCCTGGGTTCCAGCAATTGTCCTGCCTCAGCCTCCCGATTACAAGCGTATGCCACCACGCCCGGCTAATTTTGTATTTTCAATAGAGACAGGGTTTCTCCATATTGGTCAGGCTGGTCTCGAACACCCAACCACAAGTGATCCACCCCCTTTGACTTCCCAAAGTGCTGGGATTATAAGTGTGAGCCACCGTGCCCGGCCATCTTATATTGTTAGTTCTATTCTTTTGGTAAGGAAGCCTCAAACGAAAATAACTGTAGAATTGTTCATATAGTATTGTATAGAAATAAATGTAATCTATTATCTACTATCATAGTGCAATCCACAGAGTGTTGCACTGTCTGAATTTGTGTTGTCTGCTGGTTCACACTGTGATCAGGGCCATGGGCAGCCCTGTGTATGCCTGAGCACTCGTGTCCTGATGAGTTGGGCTGTCCCCCTTGGGAGTGTCTGATGCTGTGGTGACAAGGGAGTTGAGAACCTTTGACTTGGACATGAGGACCAGGGTGGCTTCTGGGACCCTCTGAGCCAGCTTTGCGGGGGAGAAGGGGAAGATAGGGGTGCTGTGTGATTCCTCACACACCTGAGATGCCCACAGCATTCCTCCTCCCTCAGCCCTGCCTGAGTCTGACCTTGACCCCACACTTTATTCTCTCCTACCACTTTGGCAGCAGTATCACTGCACAGACTGCTAGGGTTAAAAGCCCACTCCTGCTACCCTCCCTGGGACCGAGGATTACTTATATAATTTCTTCGTGCCTTGGTTCCTCACTTATAAAATGAGGAGAATCATAGTAATTCTATTTTAGGATTGTTGTGAGGATCAAAATGAGTTAATACATATACAACACTTAGCATTTGGCGTAATAGTGTAGTATTACACCAAAATGAGGAAACCATCGTTGATAAAGTAAACTAGACTGCAAAGCTCATTTAGTTTCACCAGTTTTTCCATGTCCTCTAATCTTCTTTTCTACAATAAAACAACAAAAAACAAAGCGTGAAGACACTTGTTTTAGCAACAAGGAGGCTGAGGTGATTCCTTTGGTTTCTGGCTGACCGAAGGTGAGTGGCGGGGCAGTCTGAGCTGTGTGGATCTCAAATCTGAGGTCTCTCCTCACTGAAACCTGGCTCCCCAGAGGTCTTTGCAGTCTCCCTAAGGAGGGTCTGCAAATTGTCCTACAACCCATCTCCTGCCTATGTTCCCATGCTGCTTGCTGACCACGCATTCTACCTCCTCGGAGGGCTGAGCCACCCACCTAATTACTCTTTTTTTCTTTTTTTTTCTTTTTTTTTGAGACAGAGTCTTGCTGTGTCTTGCCTAGGCTGGAGTGCAGTGGTGCAATCTCGGCTCACTGCAGCCTCCACCTCCTGGGTTCAAGTGATTCTTCTGTCTCAGCCTCCCGAGTAGCTGGGACTACAGGCATGTGTCACTATGCCTGGCTAATTTTGTGTTTTTAGTAGAGATGGGGTTTTGCCATGTTGGCCAGGCTGGTCTCGAACTCCTGACCTTAGGTGATCCACCTGCCTAGGCCTCCCAAAGTGCTGGGATTACAGGCGTGAGCCAACATGCCTGGCCTCTGCCTACTTACTCTTCACACTTGTTTTCTGACTGTCATTCATATTCCCCCAGTCCAGTCGCTCAGGCTTGAGAGGAACACTGGCTTCAGGTGTTTAGGTAGAACTCTTGGGGCCTGGTGATGCTAATTGTCTTTGAACTATGTCCAGAATTCTAAACAGAACTTCGGTGGAAAGTCAAGATGCCCCCAAGGTGAATTCCTCCCCATCCTAGGGAGGTCTGCCTGAAGGTGAATGTAGGGGTTTCTAAATCTATTCAGACAAAGACTCCTTGTTTTAGGAAAAATGTTAAACAGAACCTAAGTCCATCCAACAGAACAGGCAGAGCTGAGCTGGCTGAAGCTGAGGTAGGAGGCCAGAACCCAGCTCGCCCTCCAAGTGGAAGCCGGGAGGTCATGCTGGGAGCCCAGGGGAACAGCAGGCTCTAGCTCGGGTGTCATGATGCTCAGGAGGTGTAACGAACATGCCTTTTTGCCCTTTTCTTTCTCTTTGAACTTGTGTTGCTGAGTAGGAAATTGAAGGATGTCCCATTACTGCCCTCCTTGGATTATGAGAAACTGAAGAAGGATTTGATTTTGGGGAGTGACCGCTTGAAAGCCTTCTTGTTGCAGGCTCTACGCTGGGTAGGTACCTTTGTCTTAAAGTTAGAAAACAAAACCAAACCAGTGCTGGTTTCTTGGCTGGCTACCTTGCTTGTATCTTTTAACCCATCTTCCAGAAATCATTCTTCTCCGCTGTCTGCTGACACCAAAAGCGGAAGTCGAAAGCCACTTCTGAAGATAGCCTGGGCCTCCTTTGAGAAACTCCTATATTATGGCAATTGTGATGTAATGAGTTAGGTAAATGAATTGCAAGGCCTGAGAGACTGCACCTGCTTGTAGCCCTTTCCTGGCCATGAGCCCCACTCTACTTGTGGGGGCCGCGTGTGAGCGCATGGAGTCAGGGTTGATCACAGTCCCACAGAGGTTCTGTATTCAGGCACTGCCGTGTGGGCACCCTGGAGAGGCGCCAAGGAAAGAACTCCTGTTCACAAGGCCTAAAGGAAGTGGCCTGGTCCCCATCGTTACTTTTCTCCCTAGTGTTCAGATTGAGTGCAGCTGAAGTCAGCAATTGGTTCTCAAGCTTTTTAGTGTCAGACCCCTTTCCACTCTCAAAAATTACTGAGGACCTCAGAGAGCTTTCATTTATGTGAATTTTGTCTACCAATATTTGCAGCATTTGAAATTAAAACTGAAAAGATTTACCTGGGCATGGTGGCTCAAGCCTGTAATCCCAGCATACTGGGAGGCCGAGGCAGGTAGATCACCTGAGATCAGGAGTTCAAGACCATCCTCGGCAACATGGCAAAACCCCATCTCTACTAAAAATACAAAAAATTAACCAGGCATAGTGGCAGGTGCCTGTAGTCCCAGCTACTCAGGAGACTGAGGCAGGAGAATTGCTTGAACCCGGAAGGCAGAGGTTCCAGTGAGCCAAGATCACACCACTTCACTCCAGCCTGGGCGACACAGTGAGACCCCATCTCAAAAAAACCAAAAAACGAAAACAAAACGCTAAAGATTTGAAGTATATGTTTATTAATTCATTTAAAATGAGCAATAATGAATGACATGTTAACATAAATAACATTTTTTGTGATGAATACTACTTTCCAAACAACAACAGAATTGTGAGAAAAGCAGCATTGTTCTGCAGTTGTCTTTAATGTCTGGCTTGATGGAAGACAGGTGGATTCTTATATCTGCTTTGGGTTTGATTGTCAGTGTCACACTTCATATAGCCTCCCAGAGACTGATCACAAAAAAGGCATTGTCATATCTTAGTATTATGAAAATTGTGAACTTGCAGACCCCCTAAAGGGTTTGGGGGACCTCTCCGGGTTCTCTGGACCACACTGTGAGAACTGCTGACTCAAGCCAACATTGATTGAGCCAGCAGTTCTTTAACTGAACAGTTCATTCTAATTCATTAGCATCAGACACCTTCATGGACCCCCGAATTTCAAGGTATCTTGGCATGAGGATCCTTAGCAATTTCCCATCTGTGGATAGAAACAGTTCTCACTTGCATGCTTCTATGATAGTGCTTCCTGAAGTACGTCTTGAGGACTCGGACGACGTATCCAGGATCCACAGGAAGAGTCCTATGGACAAGCAGTGATGTCTGCTCTGGTTTTGTTTGGGTCAGGACTGGAGTGGGTGGGGCAGCATGAGTCATCCAACAGTGGCCGTCTCCTCCCTGGCCATTTGTCTCTCTCTGCTCAAACTCTCAAACTCATCTTTTATATGGCTCTTGGTTTATTGACACTGCACTTCCTCTCAGTCCGTGCTACTCCTGAGCCTCTTGCTGAGGCAGGGTATTCCTTTGCTGAGAGAGTGACATCCTCACAAAACAACCAGGAAAGGTGAACAGGTTTCTAATGTTTTTGTCTGTGTCCCTCTCCAGTGCCCCCACCCGGCTTCTTGCCTCTGCTTCAACCTCAGTGAATTCAACAGAAGGGTAGCAGCACCCCAGTGTGACATTCCAGGCACACCCTTGCCATGATGGTCACGTCTGTTGGCAGTGCCTGCTCTGGAGGCCTTCCCGGCTCTCCTTCCAGCCCAGGGCGTCTGATGCTCTGGCCTGTGCTCTTGCCCATGCTAAGAACTAGCACATTCCTTGCACATCCAGCTTCTCTTTGGCTAGAAGCAGGGCTTACAGCCTCAGGATTTTTATCTAGTAGGATTTTCCTGAAAGAGCAAGGATATTTGCTTACTCTGTTACGTGCTTTTTCGTATCCCACCTCACACCTGTACACACCCATGTGCACACATACACACAGCCATTATACTAGCTCTGTGGACATTGCATAAATTTTTACTTGTAAAAATGACAGACTTATGGCTTTCTAAAATCTACAAAATTCTAGCCAGCTACCTCTACACTCATACATGCACATATGCACACATGCACACACACGCATAGGCACATGCACTGTATCACTCTGTCATTCCCTATAGGATAGGATAGAGTGAATTTGTTGGCGGAGCATGCATTCAGAGTGCTCTACAGTGAGCCCTGGGCCCCTCCCACTGAGCCCACGCCACTGTGCCCTGTATTGTACTTCCCTGAGCTAGACCTCACTTCCCTGTCCCCCACCATACTCACGCTCCCCTGTGCTGGTTAATAGACAGCCTTTCCTGCAGGGGCCAGCTTCTGAGCCCCTTTATACAAGAAATGCTTCTCTGGGCATGGATGAGCTCTTCCCTATCTGCACACTTGCAGTCTGAGCATTTTGCTGCCTCACTTCTCTGAAGAGTTCACATGTATAAATTGGCTCCCTGTGTCACCCATTAGGAAGCACATGATAGGTTCTTTTTCTTTTTTTTTTTTTTTTTTTGAGACGGAGTCTCACTCTGTCACACAGGCTGGAGTGCAGTGGCGTGATCTTGGCTCACTGCAAGCTCTGCCTCGTGGGTTCACGTCATTCTCCTGCCGCAGCCTCCCGAGTAGCTGGGATTACAGGTGCCTACCACCACACCCAGCTAATTTTTTTGTATTTTTACTAGAGACGGGGTTTCCTCATGTTAGCCAGGACGGTCTCGATCTCCTGACCTTTTGATCCGCCTGCCTTGGCCTCCCAAAGTGCTGGGATTACAGGCGTGAGCCGCTGCACCCGGCCCACATCAAAATTTCTTGTTTTGGTTGGCCGGTTAACTTGCCACCACCTCCCCAGCTGAATATTACTTATTTTGTTTGCTTAAATGTGTAGTTACTGATACTGCCATTTAAAACACGCCTGCTCTGTGAAACTTTTCTCCATGGTAAGACTTAGGTCTCGCTGCTTTTGTTTCTCCTTGCTCCAGCGCTTGACCACATCCCATCCCGGAGAGCAGAGGGAGACCATTCTGCAGGCCTACATCAGCAACGACCTCTTGGACTGTCATAGCCACAACCAGGTTGGTAAGAGGTGGGCCAGATCCCGGCCATGGCCTTCAATTCTAGGGAATGATCTCAGTAGATGAGGGAAGCTTTAATTTCTATACACATTTTCAGTATCGTAACTTTATGTCAGCCTTGAGCTCATGAGCTCTTTTGCTCACCTTAGGCATTGGCCTACTTTTTGCTTCTAGTGAAGAGTTCTAGACAAGTTAGAACTGCTTGGTTCATCATCTCTGGAGCTCTTTTCTGCCGTTTTTCCTTTTCTCAAATTCCCAACTCTTTACCTCACCTCACTGCTTGCCATGCGTCCTGAAAACTGAATATGACTTTGGAGGGACAAGGTAGATAAGCAAATTCAGGTTGTTTACATCTGGGCCTGACGAAAAATGTCTTGAACACAGTACTTACGTACAGTTTTGGACCAGATAGGTCTACTGATCCTGTGGGAAAAGTATGAGATTTAGGGTAAAATAAACTGGCTTTCTAACCTCTGCTCTACCACTCATTAGCCGGGTCACCATAAGCAAGTTACTCAGGCTCAGGCACCTCCTCATCTGGGCAAGGAGTCGCGCCTGCCTCGGGAGGTTGTTGGGATGATTACGTACAGTCGTGTGGGAAGTCCTTAGCCCCACGCCTGGCACCAAGTAGTCACTACATGGGCTTTCTCTTCTGTCCTTGCCCCTCCTGTCTGTATCTGCACCAGTCTTCACTGGACAGGAGGAGGATCAGGATTTTGAATTTGGCACATGTTAACAGGGTACTATATTTTGTTATTTGGTTGAATTTTTATCCAGAGTGCTGTAAAAATGTAAAGCTGTGGTTAAACTTCACAATGTGTGCACTGAGTGGAGTACCAAATGCTCTGAACGCTCACTGATTAAACAGCTGTTGTAGGCCATTTCCTGCTGCTATAACAGAATACCACAGATAGGGTAATTTATAAACAATCCAAGTGTATTGTGCTCACAGTTCTTGAGTCTAGAAAGTCCAAGAGCATGGCGCCAGCATCTGGCAAGAGTTATCCCAAAGCAAAAGGCAGAAGGCAGAAGTGAGCATGCGAGACAGAGAATGGGGATTGAAGCTGTCTTTTTATCAGGAGCCTACTCACACAATAACTAACCCACTCCAGCAATAATGGCATTAATCCATTAATGCCTAATATCCTTTTCAAGTTCCCACCTCCCTATACTACTACATTGGCAATTAAATGTCGATATGAGTTTTGGTGGGGACATTTAAACCATAGCAGCAGACCCTGGGAAAATGATTTATACATTCATCTGTTGTGCATACAGGCAATACAATTTGAGTTTTGAGTTGCCAGTTTACTCTGTGAATGTAGTCTTAATGCTCTCATGAAAGAGTTGTGT
The DNA here is from genome assembly GCF_003255815.1 of Theropithecus gelada. Lineage (NCBI taxonomy): Eukaryota > Metazoa > Chordata > Mammalia > Primates > Cercopithecidae > Theropithecus > Theropithecus gelada. The sequence continues at coordinate 107,919,354 of NC_037680.1, forward strand.
TAAGTTTGAAAATACTCTCTCATATTCTTGACTTATGTCTTGCTTTTTTTTCTGTTTGGATTTATAATGGCATTGAATCCAGCCTACAAGGCATGAAGCACCTGAATAATATATTGTTATAACTTCCAAACTCAAATTCAAAGAGTAAAGTCAATACTGATTATTTCTAACATTATTTCATTGAGTCGAAGATACACTGTCCCCCCCATTTTAACATCTTTGCTATTAGGGTGTATCTGACAGTTAGTGGCATATTATAGTTTAATTGGCAGTGTTTTTTTCCTTTCTTGATTATGTATAAAATGAGAATGTGTCCTCTGATGAAAGGTGTGTTGGGTTTTGTCATCTACGGTTTTTGTCAAAAATGCAGTGAACTCTGTAGCCATTGAAGAGAGTAATTTCTTCCTCAAGTCACTATATGTAATTGCTGTGGTTTACTTATATATATATTTTGAGATGGAGTCTCACTCTTGTCACCCAAGCTGGAGTGCAGTGGCGCAATCTCAGCTCACTGCAACCTCCACCTCCTGGGTTCAAGCAATTCTCCTGCCTCAGCCTCCTGAGTAGCTGGGATTACAGGCGCCCGCCACCACACACAGCTAATTTTTGTATTTTTAGTAGAAATGGGGTTTCACCATGTTGGCCAGGCTAGTCTCGAACTCATGACCTCAGGTGATCCACCCACCTCAGCCTCCCAAAGTGCTGGGATTACAAGCGTGAGCCACTGCGCCCAGCTATGGTTTATTTATTTATTTTGAGATGGAATTTCACTCTAGTCACCCAGGCCGGAGTGCAGTGGCACGATCTCGGCTCACTGCGACCTCCATCTCCTGGGTTCAAGCAATTCTCCTGCCTCAGCCTCCCGAGTAGCTGGGATTACAGGCACGTGCCACCACGCCTAATTTTGTATTTTTAGTAGAGACGGGGTTTCTCCATGTTGGTCAGGCTGGTCTCGAACTCCTGACCTCAAGTGATCCACCCACCTCATCCTCCCAAAGTGCTGGGATTACAGACATGAGCCACTGTGCCTGGCCTGGTTTATTTTTTTAAGAAGAAATGAGCTGCTGGGTGCAGTGGCTCACGCCTATAATTTCAGCACTTTGGGAGGCCAAGATGGGCAGATCAGGAGGTCAGGAGATCAAGACCAGCCTGGCCAACATGGTGAAACCCTGTCTCTACTAAAAATACAAAAATTAGCCAGGCATGGTGGCACATGCCTGTAATCCCAGCTACCCAGGAGGCTAAGGCAGGAGAATCGCTTGAACCCGGGAGATGGAGGTTGCAGTGAGCAGAGATGGCACCACTGCATTCCAGCCTGGTGACAGAGCGTCTCAAAAAAAAAAAAAGAAGAAGAAGAAATGAGCTGAACCGTTGAACACTTTTACACTGCTGGTGGCAATGTCAATTAGTACAACCACTATGGGAAACAGTATGGCGATTCCTTAAAGAACTCAATGTAAAACTACCATTTGGTCCAACAATCCCACTACTGGCCATCCACCCAAAGGAAAAGAAGTCATTATATGAAAAAGACACATGCCCACACATGTTTTCATTTTGCAGTTACAAAGATTTGGAACCAACCTAAGTGCCCATCAACAAATGAGCAGATAAAGAAAATATAGTATATATACAGCATGGGATACCGCTCAGCCATAAAAAGGAATGAAATAATGTCTTTTGCTGCAACTTAGATGGAGCTGGAGGCCATTATTCTAAGTGAAGTAACTTAGGAGTGGAAAACCAAATATCATTATGTTCTTACTTATAAGTGGGAGCTGAGATATGAGGATGCAAACAAAAATGTTATAATGGACCTTGCACAGGTGGCAGTGTTCACTGTACCCAATGAGTGCACCAAAGACTCAGAAGTCACCACTAAATAACTTATCCCTGTAATTAAAAACCACCTGTACCTCACAAACATGAAATAATTTTTTAAAAAAAAAAAAAAAAAGAAGAAATAAGCTGGATGTGGTGGCTCATGCCTGTAACCCCAGCAGTTTGGGAGGCCCAAGGTGGGCAGATCACTTGAGGTCAGGCGTTTGAGACCAGCCTGGCCAACATGGTGAAACCCTGTCTCTACTAAAAATGCAAAAATTAGCCAGGTGTGGTGTGCGCACCTGTAATTCCAGCTACTTGGGAAGCTGAGGCAGGAGAATTGCTTGAACCCAGGAGGCGGAGATTGTAGTGAGCTGAGATTGCACCATTGGACTCCAGCCTGGGTGACAGACTGAGACTCTATCTCAAAAAAAAAAAAAAAAAAAAGAAAAAAGAAATGAGTTGAAGTTCTCTTAAGATGTCAGAGAATCTGCAGGGCAGAAAGACTCCTTGTCCAACATGGGTGCTGTGTCACTATGGGACCAAGGTAAACTAGCCTGTACAGACAGGAAATTGAACTCAGTCCATTCCTCTCCCATAGTGGTTCTCAAAGTTTAATGTGCATTGTTATCTCCTGGAGGTCTCATTAAAACAGATCACTGGGTCCCACCAACAGTTTCCATTCAATAGGTCTATGGTGGGGCTCATGGATTTTCATTTCCAGCAAGTTTTCCCGTGATGCTAATACTGCTGGTCCAGGATGCTTTGAGAATTACAGCTCGAGTATTGGGGGAACTCACCCCCAATACTTCAATGTGGGGTCTTTCTATTTTCCATAAGTGTCAGCTGGCTGCGAAATAAAGAGAAACAGTATAAAGAGAGGAATTTTACAGCTGGGCCGCTGGGGGTGACATCACATATTGGTAGGAACATGATGCCCACCTGAGCCTCAAACCAGCAAGTTTTTATTAAGGGTTTCAAAAGGGGAGGGGGTGTAAGAACAAGGAGTAGGTACAAAGATCACATGCTTCAAAGGGCAAAAAACAGAACTACTAATAAGGGTCTAACAAAGATCACATGCTTCTGAGGGAACAGGACAAGGGGCAAAAGCAGAACTACTGATAAGGGTTCAACAAAGATCAGGGTCTATGTTCAGTGGTAAGGGTCTATGGTAAGGGTCTATGTTCAGAGGTAAGGGTCTATGGGTCTATGGTAAGGGTCTATGTTCAGTGGTAAGGGTCTATGTTCAGTGATAAGATAAGGGTCTATGTTCAGTGGTGCGTGTATTGTCTTGATAAACATCTTAAACAACAGAAAACAGGATTCGAGAGCAGAGAGCAGAGAGCCGGTCTGACCACAAATTTACCAGGGTGGAGTTTTTCCCCACCCTAGTAAGCCTGAGGGCACTGCAGGAGACCAGGGCATATGTCAGTCCTTATCTCAACCACATAAAGCAGACATTCCCAGAGCGGCCGTTTACAGACCTCCCCCCAGGAATGCATTCCTTTCCCAGGGTATTAATATTCCTTGCTAGGAAAAGAATTTAGCGATATCTTCCCTACTTGCGTGTCCGTTTGTAGGCTCTCTGCAAGAAGAAAAATATGACTCTTTTTGCCTGACCCTGCAGGCAGTCAGACCTTATGGTTGTCTTCCCTTGTTCCCTAAAAATCACTGTTATTCTGTTCTTTTTCAAGGTGCATTGATTTCATATTGTTCAAGCACACATGTTTTACAATCAATATGTACAGTTAACACAGTTATCACAGTGGTCCTGAGGTGACGTACATCCTCAGCTTACGAAGATAACAGGATTAAGAGATTAAAGACAGGCATAAGAAATTATAAAAGTATTATTTGGAAACTGATAAATGTCCTTATTAAAATGAAATCTTCACAATTTATGGTCCTCTGCCGCAGCTCCAGCCGGTCCCTCCATTCAGGGCCCCTGACTTCCTGCAACACTCGAGACCAAAAACTTGAATGGAGCCAAATTTAATGAAATTATAGAGAACTGAATTTTTCATTTTTAGCTGAATTCTTAGTTTCTAGACTTCATAAATATCACCCTTCATATCTCTAAGCATCTTACCCATTTTTAAGTGTACAGTTCAGTGGTATTAAACACATTCATAATGTGCAACCATCACGTGCCATCTGTCTCCATAAATAACTTTTTTCATCTTGTAAAACTGAAACTCTGTAGCCATTAAGCAATAATTCTCCATTCCCCCCTACTCCAGGTCCCTGGCAAATTCCCATTCTACTATCTGTCTCTATGATTGTGACTTCTCCAAATACCTCATATAAGTAGAATTGTACAGTATTTTTCTTTTTGTGACTGGCTTATTTCACTTAGCTAATGTCCTCAGATTCATCCATGTAGCATATGTCAGAATTTCTTTCCTTTTTAAGGCTAATATTTCATTGTATGGATGGACCATATTTTGCATATCTATCTGTTCCTCCATCAGTGGACATTTGCATTGCCTCCACCTTTTGGCTACTGTGAATAGTGCTGCTGTGAAGTGTGCATGCACATCCTGACTGTTGTGTTAATCTGCCCCTTGCTTTTTCTTTATAGTTTTCCCATCTATGTGTATATCCTGCATAATACAGCATTTGCTTTTGGGCTGAGTAGCAAGCACCAGCCTCGCTCTGCAAGGAAACAGGACTGTGCCCGTGTTAGATGAAGTTAGCTAGGAGAAGATGGCATAAACCAAAGTTTGGGATGACATTTGGACATAGCTTCCCGGAGCACTTATTGATCCCCTCCGGGAACATTGGTCATCAAAGGTGGGAGACAGTCCTGGGAAACATAGAGCATCGGGCAGAATTGAAAGGTTGGCCAGGTACCAGTTGTCCAACAGCAATATTTATTTATTTTTTAATTTTTTGAGACTGTCTCGCTCTGTTGCCCAGGCTGGAGTGCAGTGGTGCGATCTTGGCTCACTGCAACCTCTGTCTGCTGGGTTCAAGCAATTCTCCCACCTCAGCCTCCTGAGTAGCTGGGACTACAGGTGCATGCCACCATGCCCAACTAATTTTTGTATTTTTATTACAGATGGGGTTTCGCCATGTTGGCCAGGCTGGTCTCAAACTCCTGACCTCAGGTGATCTGCCCGCCTCAGCCTCCCAAAGTGCTGGGATTACAGGCATGAACCACTGCACCCGGCCCAGCAGCAATATTTATGCCCAAGGGCAATGGTGAGCTGCTCTGTATTTTGTCTCGTAAGCTCACCTGATCTCCTCCTAGTTCTCAGGGGTTGATCACTTGAGAACACTTCTGTGGCAGTAGAAAGACTGTTCACAGCTAATCCACAAAGCAGGGCATGGAAAGGGGAGCTGGAACTTCACTAGCATATGATCAGGGTTATCCAAATGCAGATAAGTCTGGGCTCGTCTCACCAGCTATTTTGTACTCTGTTTAAAAATTAGGACATGGTGCACTACTTTGGAACACGGGCAGCATTTACTAAAACTGAATACCTGTGTCCTAACAAAGCCACTCCTAAGTAAGCCCCACCCAAAACATGCCCATATGTTCACTAAAAAACATGCAAGAATATTCATAGCTGCACTTCTAGAACCAAAACACTGGCTGCAACCCAAATGTCCATCAGCAGTAGAGTGAATACCTGTGATGTATTTGTAAAATGGGATACCTCGAGCAATGAGAAGGAATACAGCAGAGACCCTGGGTGAATATCTCAAACATATTGTTGAATGAAAAAGTCAAACATAAGAGAATATATAATATATGGTTTCATTTATCAAAAAATTTAAAGCCAAGCAACATGAATCTATGATGTTAGAAGCCAGGAGAGAGGTCACCCTTGGTTTGGAATGGGGTTCTCGAAGGGCTTTTGGGATGATGGTCATGTTCTGTTTCTTGATCTGTTTACTAGTTAGCCACATGTTCACTTTGTGAACACTCATCAGGCTGTACTTGTGATCTGTGCAGTGTCCTGTGTAGATGCTATACTTCAACAAAAATTCGACCTAAATTGGTGTAATGGTAACAGGCATCTTGGGGATGACAGCCTTGGATATGTCGCCCTCTTGAATCAGCTGAGTTTAGTCTGGAAAACATTCTGGTGCATAGCTGCTGTCCAGGAGTCTCTTCACCAAACGTGTGTTGATTCCTTTCACCTCTTTCCTGAATTGGATCTCTGTTTCCAGTGTCTGATATTATCTTATTTCTTGACTTGTTCTCTCGGTTGGTGGAACACATCCTTTAGTTAATCGCATCTAGAGAAAAAGTGCACAGGAAGTATATATTTTGAAATCATATATGGTCAAGAAATGTCTTCATTCTTTGTCTAGAATCCTAGATTGTAAATAATTTTCCTTCAGAATTTTGAAGACATTACTCCATTGTCTTTTAGGTTCCAGTTTTGCTGTTCAGAAATCCAAAGCCAGCTGGGTATGGTGGCTCATGCCTATAATTCTAGCACTTTGGGAGGCCAAGGCAGGAGGATCGCTTGAGCCCAGGAATTTGTGAGCAGCTGAGGAAAAAAAAAAATAAATTAAATTAACCAGACACGTTGGCATGCGCCTGTAGTCCCAGCTAACTCAGAGGGCTGAGGTGGGAGGATTGCTTGAGCCCAAGAGGTTGGGGCTCTGAGCTGTGATCACACCACTGCACTCCATCCTGGGCAACAAAGTGAGACCTTGACTCAAAAAATTTAAAACAGAAATCCAAAGCTATTCCAATTCTTTATCTTTCATATGTGACCTGTTTCTCTCTCGAGAAGCATATTGAATCTTCCCAGTTTCCCATTGACGTCCTTCATGAGGTATATTTTAATCCATTGTTTTGAGCACTTTGTGGACCCTTTCAATCTGACAGCTTTCATTTTGGGAACTTTTTCTTGAGTTATTTTGTTGAGGATTTCTTCCTTCTGTTTTCTGTGTTCTCTCTCTGAATGTTGAACCTCCTGAACTGGTTTTCTATTTTTCTTATAGTTTCGCTCATATTTTCTACTTTTTGTTCCATTCTTTGGGAGATTTCTTTTTTTTTTTTTTTTTTTTTTTTTGAGACTATCTCACTCTGCTGCCCTGACACAATCTCAGCTCACTGCAACCTGTGCCTCCTGGGTTCAAGCAATCCTCCTGCCTCAGCCTCCCGAGTAGCTGGGATTACAGGTGTGCGGCACCACGCCTGGCTAATTTTTGTATTTTTGTAGAGATTGGGTTTCACCATGTTGGCCAGGCTGGTCTCAGACTCCTGACCTCGAGTGATCTGCCCACCTCGGCCTCCCAAAGTGCTGGGATTATAGGCGTGAGCCAGCCTGCCCAGCCTCCCTGGATTTCTTCATCTTTATTTTCTGACCCTTCTGTTGAAACTTTTATTTCCTTTTTGATAGCTTTCTCTTGTTTCATGGATATAATACAGTTTCTTATATCTTTGAGGATATTAGTGATGAATTTTTATTTAATTTTTAGTTTTCTTCTCCCTGCACAGTCTCATTTACTCCAAGCCCGCCCCCGCCCCATTTGTTTTGGCCTCCTGGTAGAAACTTTTCTCAGATGTCTGGTGGTCCTTGATGATCTCCTAATGAGAGATTTGGAGTGAAGGGGACTACAGAGCCATTGAGTGTGATGGTGGGGCCTGTCGATGGATAGCTCCATCCAGGGGGATCTGGTGGGCCGTTTGCTGGGAACCTCTGATTTCGTGGTCTCTAGTTCTTTCTCCTTGGGCTGGTCACTTCACCGTGAGAATAGTCTTCTAATCTTGGGCCTAGAGGGAAAGGGTCTGGTTGCCAGGGTCCTGGGAGCCAAGTTTTGGGGTGGCCCTCTGTTCCACATTCATTCTGCATTTAGACACTAACCCCCCTCTCCATTTTGTTCTAGAACCCCTGCAACCCTTGCTCTCCTCTGCCTGGTGTCCCCCATCCACAGACCCTTTATGTCACCCTCACAGGGGAACACCCTCTCCCCTGCCCTGTGCTGAGAGATGCGCAGGACTCACATGAGTGGGATCCAGCTGCTGCTTAAACAACTTCCATTCATTCCATTCCATTTATTTTTCTTCAGCTCTTAAGCCCTTTGAGGAGTGAGTCATGGAAACGGTAATTCCACAGTGCCCGTTGCTGCCTTGAGATTTGACCTTCTTGGGCCTGCTAAGCCTCTTGCCATGCTGCATTCCCACTTCCAGAATTGTGGCGTTATTGTTTCTCGTGCTGTTCGCTCTGTCCTTGGCAATTATCTTTTTTAACGGTCCATTTATTGTAATTTTACTGTGGTTTAGAGGGAGCCAAATTAGGCATGTGTCTTGGATCTGCCATTCTAACCTGGAAAACAGCAGCAACGGTAACAGCAAACAGGACTGCTTCCTTTGCGCCAGTCACTGTTCTGAGGGCTTTGTATAATTAATTCATTTAATTTGGAAATCTGACTTAACTTATTTTTGCCAAGTCTCATCAAATTTCAGCTGGAAATCAAGGCTTCCAGATGAAATGTTTGGCTTTAGTCTGTTTATTTCACCTCTAATAAGTTCAGGCAGAGGAAGAGAACTACCAGACCCAAAGAGGAGACATATGTTTATCTCTCCCTTTTCTTAACCTTGTTGTTTTTCCTCTTGACTTTTTCCCCCAGAGGAGTGTGCTTCAGTTGCTGCACTCCAAGAGTGACGTGGTGCGGCAGTACATGGCCAGGCTCATCAATGCTTTTGCGTCACTGGCAGAAGGTGAGACATCAGCTTTGCTTCAAAGAGAAGAGCTTGGTCGCATTGGTGTGCTTTTTCCTTTGAAAATGAGCGTTCCTCCCAAGTTTCTTGGAGATGACGCTTCCTCAGTTTGTTACTGTTTAATTTATCTAAGGTCTTTTGTGAAAATTGTTGTCATATTGCTTTCATTTATGTCAGAGCACATTTAGACAGTTTTGGGGTTTATTTTGTAAACCTCCCGGTTTTATTTTATAAAGCTTTCTGGTTTTGTAACATAGCAACATTTTATATTGCTTTCAAGTATATCACAGGTAATGAATGCATTTTCTATAATTTCCTACTTAAGGCAAAATACGTGAAACAATTACGGCAAAATAAGCTTAGTGAAACAAAGCAAGACGCCAATAAACACTGCACCATTTCCTTCGGAAGACTATGACCTCTTAAATCAAAGGATTTGAAAACTTTGAAAATAACATGCCCCCATAACTGAATTTAAAATGATTTTGCAAAGTGCCATTATCTTCCATAAGTTCTTATTTATTTGAGCTCTTTATAATGTGAATAAAGGGAGTTTTCAAATTATGAATATATGATACTCCAAAACTTTGTTCATTTGTTCGTTCATTCTTCCATCCTTTTGGCAGACATTTATGATACGCCAGGATATGTTACTGAGGACCATTCATATGATAATACTGTTGAAACTTATGTTTGAAATTAACATCTTCCATATCAATTCAGAAGTCCATAGCAGGCTAGTGACCGTTCTGGGCTTATTACAGGGTCCCAGGTATGGCATCTTGCTTCTTCTCCAGGCCTTGCACAGAGAGTGTGGACGGAAGCATTCCTTGGCTGCCTCTGTTGTGAAGACTTAAGGGCTCATAACACACACATCTACCCCTCTTTTCTCCTTGTAGATCTGACTGTTGGGTTCAGGATTTCATGGAAAAAAAGGACAGTGCTCCCCACAAGAACACAGCAATGAATTATGTTTAGCTCTCAAGAAGAGTGGTTTTTCTAGTCATCAGATATTTCATTGAATAAAACCAACTTTTGGAAGAAATATCTTTTAATAAATTTTTGGAGGGTTTTGTGTTTTTGTTTTTGTTTTTGTTTTTGTTTTTGTTTTGAGACAGAGTCTCACTCTGTCACCCAGGCTGGAGTACAGTGGCATGATCTCAGCTCACTGTAGCCTCAACTGCCCGGGCTCAAGCAATGTTCCTCCCGCCTCAGCCCCCCAGTTAGCGGGGTGAACAGGTGTGCATCATCATACCTGGCTAATTTCCCTTAGTTTCTGTGGAGACGAAGTTATGCCCTATTGTCCAGGCTGGTCTCCAATGCCTCGGCTCAGACAATCCACCTGCCTCAGCCTCCAAAAGTGCTAGGATTACAGGCGTAGCCACCTTGCACAACCAGTACGTTTTTGTTTGTTTGTTTGTTTGTTTTGAGATGGAATCTGGCTCGCTCTGTCATTCAGGCTGGAGTGCAGTAGTGCAATCTCGGCTCACTGCAACCTGCCTCCCAGGGTCAAGCAATTCTCCTGCTTCAGCCTCCCGAGTAGCTGGGTTTACAGGCATCTGCCACCACGCCCAGCTAATTTTTGTATTTTTAGTAGAGACAGGGTTTCACCATGTTGGCCAGGCTGGTCTCGATCTCCTCAGGTGATCTGCCTGCCTCAGCCTCCCAAACTGCTGGGATTATAGGTGTGAGCCACTGCACCCTGCTCAGTAAGTTTTTTAGAACATAAAATTACCCAAACTCTACTGTGTTATATGCAAAGTAAGTTTTCATGGAAAGTGGTTTTGTAGCATACCAGATAAATTATTTCTGTCTTTCACCTGTTTGCTCTCTGGTGTATCATCAGGTCGCCTCTACCTTGCCCAGAACACAAAGGTGCTGCGGATGCTGGAGGGAAGACTGAAGGAGGAGGACAAGGACATCATCACCAGGGAGAATGTTCTTGGGGCCCTGCAGAAGTTCAGCCTCAGGTAATGATTGGTCAGTAGGTCATGGCATCTCCTGTGAGATCAGATTGAGTTAAAATTCCCATGGCAACCCAGGAGGTAGATGGTATTTTTCCACTACACTTTGGAGAGGTTGGATGACTCTCTAAGACAGAACTAGAAAGCTTATCTCTAATCCTCTAAACTATCCTGCTTGAGGCTGCTGGAGATGGAGGAAGACATTTTCAAAGCACCATTGGATTTTCCTAATAGACATTATCAAGTGCCAGCCATGCAGGATTGTGTCTCGGGGCATGTGCAGGGCTTAGAGACAGATACATGTATCAGACCTGATAGAGCCTCAGCCCTCAAGTTACTTCCAGTCCCCTATGGGAGCCGCACACATGAATGCACATCCCAGCAGAGTGTCAGAGGCAGTCCTGTGGAAGTCAGGGTTAGGGCCTCCTGACCTTGTCCAGGATCCCAGCAGCCCACCCCATGGGCTCAGCCTAGACCGTCATGACTTGGAGCTGATGGGGCTGGGCTAATTTCTATATTTTTAGTACAGATGGGTTGTTTTTTTTTTTTTTTTTGAGACGGAGTCTCGCTCTGTCACCCAGGCTGGAGTGCAGTGGCCGGATCTCAGCTCACTGCAAGCTCCGCCTCCCGGGTTCACGCCATTCTCCTGCCTCAGCCTCCCGAGTAGCTGGGACTGCAGGCGTCCGCCACCTCGCCCGGCTAGTTTTTTGTATTTTTTAGTAGAGACGGGGTTTCACCGTGTTAACCAGGATGGTCTCGATCTCCTGACCTCGTGATCCGCCCGTCTCGGCCTCCCAAAGTGCTGGGATTACAGGCTTGAGCCACCACGCCCGGCCAAGATGGGGTTTCATCATGTTGGCCAATCTGGTCTTGAACTCCTGACCTCAGGTGATCCGCCCACCTCAGCCTCCCAAAGTGCTAGAATTAACAGGCGTGAGTCACCGCACCTGGCCCCATAGTCGTCAGTTAACGGCTTTGTTGAGATGTGTTTACACACCATAATATTCCCCCATATTAAACATACAATTGAAGGATTTTTAGTGTATTTACAGAGTGGTGCAGTCATCACCACAATCCAGGTTTAGGACATTTCCATCACCACAAGAAGAAACCTCATACCCATTTATAGTCACTCCTCATTCCTACCCGCAGGCCCTGGTAGCCACGAATCTGCTTTCTGTCGATTGACTTGTACTGGACGTTTCATATAAATGGAATCATGTAGTGTGTGCTCTTTTGTGACTGGCTTCTCTTACTTAGCATCGCGTTTGCAAGGTTCATCTATGTAGCAGCATATGTCAGGGCCTCATTCCTTTTGTGGCTGAATATGATACTCCATTATGGCTATACCACATTGTTTGTTTGTTTGTTTTGGAGACAGAGTCTCACTCTGTCGCCCAGACTGGAGTGCAGTGGCGCAATCTCGGCTCAGTGCAACCTCCACCTCCTGGGTTCAAGCAATTCTCCTACCTCAGCCTCCTGGGTAGCTGGGATTACAGGCGCGCACCACCACACCTGGCTAATTTTTGTATTTTTAGTAGAGATGGGGTTTCACCAAGTTGGTCAGCCTGGTCTCGAACTCCTAACCTCGTGATCCACCCTCCTCGGCCTCCCAAAGTGCTGGGATTACAGGCGTGAGCCTCTGTGCCCGGCCCACACCAGTTTGTTTGTCCTTCAGTTGATCGGCATTTGGGTTGTTTGCATTTTTGGCCAATATGCATAATGCTGCTGTGAACATTTCAGCACAAGTCTTCATGTGGACATATGTTTCCTTTTCTCATGGATTGGCATCTGGGAGAGTAATTGCTGGGACATATGGTAATTTTTTCAGAGTTTTTATTCTCTCATGATCACCTGAAGTTCTCTTTGACTTTCTTGAGAACTCTAGTCCCTGGAGTCTTCAACTTTTTTCTGTCGGTCCTCTTCTGAACACACTTTCTTCCCATCAAATGTGGTTAACATTCGACTGACTCACAAGTAACCAGAAGCCTGCAAAGTGAAATGGTCTAAGCATATGTGTGTTTAGTGGAGGAAGGAATAGGCATTTGTATCTACTATTTGCCAACTCCCTGCTAATGAAAATTCTTTGTTCTAACTATATGAATTGAAAAGAACTGTAAGTGATCTGCAGTGTCATTACTTCCTCAGAGCATACAAACACTTCATTTCTGTTTGTTTATAGAGAGAACTTTGCTCAGTGTTGACCATTTTGGGGAAGTTTTTAGAAATTCAATAACTATAGTTAAGTAACAGATATAAGATATGGTGAAAAAAATACTTCCTTCTGGTAATGCAAATACTTACTGCCTGTTTATCTTTTCCTCCAAATGATAATTTAAGCTTTTTTGTTCTGTAAATGTGCTTAACCTTTTTGCAGTTTTCCCGAGTCTCTGCAATAAATGGAGAAGATAGCTAGTTACCAAGAGAGTGCAGTCTTCACCGTATTCTAATAAGCCACCCTGATTGGGTCAGTGTAGTGTTTAAGAATAGGATGAACAAATAAACTGGCTCCGCTGTTCTGTCCTGAGCAGTGGTTTCGCCAAAATCTGCTCATCAGGAGATGTGCAGATCTGGCTTCTCTGTGGCATGTCAGTTTTCTACTAATCCAGATGGCATCTCATAATGATACCACACTTAGTCTCAGCAATTCTTAAGGCTAACCTGATGATATTCACCATCACACATTTTGATGGGGTATTGAATTTTGTAGGATTCTACACCTGGACTTTGGGTGGAAAATCATTACTTATAATTTGCACTTACCAGGTCATTAAACTACACTTACTCTATAGAAATGTGAATCAAAATGATGCTAAGCTAGGCTTTTGCTCCTCCTTTTTTTCTTTATTTTCATGCAGCCCAGAGTGCCTAGACCTGGATTACAGAGAGTTTAGGTGAAAATCTATTCGTCAGCTGGTGCAGTGGCTTATGCCTGTAATCCTAGCACTTTGGGAGGTTGAGGTGGGTGGATCAGCTGAGCTCGGGAGTTCGAGACCAGCCTGGCCAACATGGAGAAACCCCATCTCTACTAAAAATACAAAATTAGCCGGGTGTGGTGGTGCATGCCTGTAATCCCAGCTACTTGGCAGGCTGAGGTAGGAGAATCGCTTGAACCCAGGAGGCGGAGGTTGCAGTGAGCCTAGATTGTGCCATTGCACTCCAGCCTGGGCAACAAGAGCAAAACTCCATCACAAAAAAAAGAAAAAACCTATTTGTCAAAGAAGTATTTCTATGGTCCTGTTTCCTGAGTTAAGTAAACCAAAAGCTACTAATGAATATTTATTAGATATTTGAAGTAATGCTCTGCTAATTTTAAATATTGAAAAGGAGACTTTCAAAGTAGGAGACCTCCTTACCGCCTTATCTTTATTTAAACCCTTAATAAATATCCCTGAAATGTAAAGAACTTTTGTTATTTCTTTTTTTTTTTTTTTTTTTTTTTTGAGACGGAGTCTCGCGCTGTGTCACCCAGGCTGGAGTGCAGTGGCGCGATCTCGGCTCACTGCAAGCTCCGCCTCCCAGGTTCAGGCCATTCTCCTGCCTCAGCCTCCGAGTAGCTGGGACTACAGGCGCCCGCCACCACGCCCGGCTAGTTTTTTGTATTTTTAGTAGAGACGGGGTTTCACCATGTTAGCCAGGATGGTCTCGATCTCCTGACCTCGTGATCCGCCCGCCTCGGCCTCCCAAAGTGCTGGGATTACAGGCTTGAGCCACCGCGCCCGGCAAACTTTTGTTATTTCAATTGTATGAGTTTAACAGAAATATTCCTCACAGTCTGTGTCTTCAGTAAGTTTGTCTTTTCTGATATACATTCACATTACTGTTTCCTCTTTTTTGTTTTTTGAGACAGAGTCTTGCTCCATTGCCCAAGCTGGAGTACAGTGGTGCGATCTCAGATCACTACAACCTCTGCCTCCTGGGTTCAAGCAATTCTCATGCCTCCCTAGTAGCTGGGATTACAGGCGCCGCCACCATGCCTGGCTAATTTTTACATTTTTAGTAGAGACGGGGTTTCACCATGTTAGCCAGGCTTGTCTCCAACTCCTGACCTCAGGTGATCCGTCCGCCTTGGCCTCCCAAAGTGCTGGGATCACAGGCATGAGCCACTGCACCCAGCCTACTGTTTCCTCTTATATGAAACGTTTCTTGGCAGTTTTTATTTACAGTAGGCTGTTTCTTTCCAGGCGCCCCCTGCAGACAGCGATGATTCAAGACGGCCTCATCTTCTGGCTGGTTGATGCTCTGAAGGACCCCGACTGCCTGTCTGACTACACGCTGGAGTACTCGGTGGCTTTGCTTATGAACCTCTGTCTCCGCAGCACAGGTCTCAGCCCCCCAACCCTCATTCCATTGCAAGAAAGGGAAGAGATCTTGACCTTTGAAGCTGAGTTTCTAGTGAGCATGATGTGGTTTGCTTTTAGTCTCGTAGAAAACTAAAAACAGAAAAAAGAGTAGAAAGCATTTCCAACTAGGTATCAAGCTGTTGAATCCCTGAAGACAAAATCCCTTCTCACCCTGGAAAAAATGTCTTGTATCTATGTAGTGCCCACATTAAGAGGAGACTAAGTTCATTTACATTTTTCTTTATTGCATTGTTCAAAGGTAGGCAATTAAGAATATGATCCGCTTTTCTGAAGACAAAGAAGTGTGTTCCCAAGATCCTATAGGATTAAGCTGGCCGCAGTAGCAGTGACACTAAACCACACTTCCTGCCGTGAATCACACGCTTTTCCCTGCCCCAGCCCTGGAGGTGGAGGTTCTCCTGTGGGCATAAGTCATTTATATACTTGATCAGTCATTTATATACTTGATCACTGAAGGCAGTGATTTTAGCTTTTCCAGGTACAGGTACTATCTCATTTCAGTTGTTACCTGGGATGAAAGAAGCTTCTTTAGAAGAGATGCCAAGTCTAGGCTTTGGCTTTCCTCAGCCTGAGCATCCAGTGTTTGGAGAGAAAGGGCCCCTGGATAAATAGCTGACTCAGGAGTACTTGTTGGAAGCGTCTTCACCTCCGTATACTTTGTAGACTGAACCACGTAACTGTGTGTTGTTGACTGAGTAAATGACTATTATTTCAGTCATTTTAAAGAATAGCATGTGCAAAAAGTCCTAGCTTTTTTTCTTTTTTTTTTTTTTTTGAGATGAAGACACGCTCCGTCGCCTAGGCTAGAGGCAGTGGTGTGATCTTGGCTCACTGCAACCTCTGCCTCCCAGGTTCAAGTGATTCTCCTGCCTCAGCCTCCTGAGTAGCTGGGATTACAGGTGCCCACTACCACGCCCGGCTAATTTTTGTATTTTTAGTAGAGAGGGGGTTTCACCATGTTGGTAAGGCTGATCTTGAACTCCTGACTTCAAGTGATCCACCTGCCTCGCCCTCCCAAAGTGCTGGGATTACAGGCATGAACCACCACACCCAGCCAGAAGTCCTAACTTCTAATACGTTGATCAGACTAGAATTAGCTTTTCTTCATCATCACCACCTTATTTGCGGTGATTTTTATGATGACGTTTATAGCTACTAAAATGCCTGTATGGTCTTCGTGATGCTGGTATCCGTGCGTGGGAGGGAGAACATTGCTCTATAATGTATTGTGCTTTCACTGTAATGACTCGCTCTGTGCTCTGACCAGAGTAATAGCCACCATTTGGGGTGGTTTACTGAGCACTGAGGTTGTATGCTACGCTGAGTCCTTTACATACATTAGTTTATTTAATTTTGCATCACTCTTTGAGGTAGGTATGAATAGTAATCTCTGTTGTAAAGGGGAGGAAACTGAGGCCCAGACTGGTTATGTGACTCACCCGAGGTCATACAGCTCATGAGCAGAGGAGCCAAGATTTGTCCCCAAGTCCACGTGACCCAAAATTCTGCTTCTGGGTTTAGACATGTCATGTTTAGCTTTGGTTTGTTTCCCATAGGGAAGAACATGTGTGCCAAGGTGGCAGGCCTCGTGCTCAAAGTCCTTTCGGATCTTCTTGGCCATGAAAACCATGAGGTACTCATTCAGCACTACTGGCCCTGGGCTTAGGGGAGGCTGCATTGGGGACCCAATACCTGTGACCCCACAGGCCCACAGCTGGCCCAGGATGGTTGTTGTATTTGAAAACTGTACATGTTCTCCCTCCTCCGGGGATTTTCATAAGCAGCTGGAAATCTTTTATAATTTTTAGAATTTTGGAAGTCAGAAGCAGGATGTTGTTCTTTCTGTCCCCGTCTGCTTGGCCCACTGGCCTGTGCCGGGCCCCTCTGGCATTGCTTTTTCTCATCATCTAGCCCCCAACATTCCTCCCTCACATGCCACTCCCTTGGTATGTTTAATGTATCTCTGTGGATGTGGATGGAGCCTTAAAGGAGATATGATACTGTGTACATGTGTATTGAATTTACAGAAATAGATTACCCTCTAGGTCTCATTCTGTTGATGGCTTTTCCCCTGTGTTTTTAGGACCTTTCTATGTGGCTTTACATATGTCTAGTTCATTAAGTGTCACTACTGCAAAATAGCCCCTTGTTTGCACCCCTGCCATTCTACTTATCCAGCCTGTACACTTTGGGTGCCTCCCACTCTCTGTTGCCACAGCAGTCCTCAGTGGACATGGCCGCACCTGCCCTTCGGGAGCCTGTGCCAGAGCTTCCAGGGATGCGTAGACACTCATCACTGCTGGCTGCCAGCATACGTCAGTTTCAGGTCACTGAGTCCTGCCAAATCGTCCTCCAGAATGGCTATACTAGCGTTTGCTCTCACCAGCGTCCCCCCAACACCTAGTGTTCTTTTCTAAGTTTTCAACCTATGGGCCTCAAGCTCTTTTTAAATAAAGTAGAGGTGTGGGTAAACAAATTAACAAAAACAAATAATCAAATATGATTGTTCTCTCACTTGCCTTCTACAAATGCCATTGCAGAAACCATGGCCAAGCTTCAACAAAAATCTGACCACTTTAGACAGATGAGACCCAGGGGTATATCTGAGCAGGATACGATTGAGTACCACTTGGTTTCCACACATCTGTTCCCAATTATTTCTTTCTTTCTTTTTTTTTTTTTTTTTTGAGACAGAGTCTCACTCTGTCATCCAGGCTGGAGTGCAGTGGTGTGATCTTGGCTCACTGCAGCCTCCGCTTCCCAGATTCAAGCGATTCTCCTGCCTCAGCCTCCCAAGTAACTGGGATTACAGGTGCCCGCCACCACGCCTGGCTAATTTTTTGTATTTTTAGTAGAGATAGAGTTTCACCATGTTGGCCAGGCTGGTCTTGAACTCCTGACCTGGTGATTCACCCACCTCGGCCTCCCAAAGTACTGGGATTAAAGCGTGAGCCACCACACCCGGCCCGTCTGTTCCCAATTCAAGCAGACAGCTCCCACTCTGGTCATTCCATTCACATTTTACAATAGCCCTATTCACTGATTGGGGTGACTTCTTTAGCTAGTGGATGTTTGGTGGCTTTGTGACATTCACTTTATATTTTAAAACTAGTGAGCTCTTAACTACTTCTGGGCCTGAGTGAACTCTGTTCCTCACTTTATTCAACTCAGGCAGGTGAAACCAGTGGGAAACATATTCTTCCATCTCATAATAAAGGTTGGTTTTCAAGTACTGGAACCAATATGTCTGCTCTGAAAACTTAATAAACCAAAGGATTCTAATCATATCATTACTTGTTACGAATGCATTGGCTTTGAAAATGAGTTGGATAGGCCGGGCGTGGTGGCTTACGCCTGTAATCCCAGCAATTTTGGGAGACCGAGGCGGGAGGATCACTTGAAGTCAGGAGTTCAAGACCAGCCTGACCAACATGGTGAAACCCCATCTTTACTGAAAATACAAAAATTTGCCAGGCATGGTGGCATGTGCCTGTAATCCCAGCTACTCAGGAGGCTGAGGCATGAGAATCACTTGAACCTGGGGGATGGAGGTTGTAGTGAGCTGAGATTGTGCCATTGCACTCCAGCATGGATGATAGAGTGAGACTCTGTCTCAAAAAAAAAAAAAAAGTAAGAAAAAGAAAATGAGCTTAAAAAACGGCATATATATATCTGTGTGTATGTATATGTGTGTGTATATATATTTTAGAGCCAAGAAATGTGTTTGCTACACTGTAGTAGTCATGATCTTGAAAGACAAAACCGAAATAAAGAAAAAGATGCACATAATTGACTATATGAACATTACATTTTTTGATTGGAAAAAGATGCCATAATCAAAGTCAAAAGTTGAATGAAACCCCGAGGAAAAGTTGTATCACATGTGATGAAAGTTTAATGTTTCTAATAGATGAAGAGCTGGTATAAATTGGTAAGTAAAAGTCAAGCAATCCAGTCAAAAAAAAGGATAAAGGATATGACTAGACAGTTCACAGAATCGTGCTGCCCCCGAAATGTGAAAAGATGTTCAATCATGCTAGTTCAATCGGGAACTGAAAATAAAAACTGTGGGATGCCTTTTTTTACCCATCAGCTTGGCAAGCGTTGAAAGTGCTAATCAAGTCCAGTGCTGAGGGAGGGCAGTGGGAAAGAAAGGAGCCCTCCTCCATTGCTGCGGCGGGCAAAGCGTACAGCCTGCTGGAAAGAGAACTTGCTTATCAGCACCTGCCATGCTCTACACCCAGTGTGTGCAAGTAAAACGTGGGTCCTGTCCTCAAAAAGCTCAGAATAGAGGGGACATAGTATGAATTTAAAAGGATACTGCCTCCAGTGCTGTAGTGGAGGGAGGTACAAGAAGTGGAAGTGAGCACCCTGTCTAGGGGCACGGAGGCAGGAGTGGACTCAGGAGAGCCTTCCCAGGAGACATGTCTGGGCTGAGTTTTCAAGGTTCATTGTATGTGTGAAGATCATTCCTGGCAAGGTGAACTGCCAGAACCTGGCTGAGACATGGAACAGCCTGGTGGGGGGCATCCCTTAGGTAGTATGGACACTTTGTGGTGGCAGGGAGGGAGAAGCAGAGGGGATGAGATAAAGGCCATGCCTTGAAGATCCTGTGTGCCACACCAAGGAGTTCCGCCTTTCCTACTGGGCTTTATGGAAGATTTCTGAGACGGAGAGAGGGATGATTTGGCCCATACTGTAGAATGTTGGGAGTGATCTGATAGTTACATTAAAGGGTGAATATTGAGGGTAGAGAGACTGGTTTGGAGATCTGATGTAGCCTAGGTCATGGGCAATGATGTCTGAACAAGGAGAGTAGCAGTGGATATGGAAAAAAGGGATTCCTATCAAAGAGGCTTGAAGACTGAGCATTGGAGACTGAACAACAACCACAAAAAATCAACGATGACTCCAGAGTTTCTAGCCTGAGTGATCAGGAGGTTAAAGGTAACTTTAATTAAGCAATGAAATGCAGCAGGAGTAAGCTTTGGGAGGGAGTGACGAATTTGGTTTTAGACTCAGTGGTAGCTGTCACTTGGACATGCAGATGGAGATGTCTGTCACTTGGGAACATACATCCTGAAGCACAGGAGAGCTGCGAGGACGGGAACACCCACTCTCCCCATTTGCCAGATTGTTCTGAGGTGTGGTGTTTGATATAGAGTTGTGCAGTATTTGAAAACTTGCAAATAACTGGTTTTTTTCCTCCCCTTAAAGATACAGCCATATGTGAATGGAGCTTTGTACAGCATCCTTTCTGTTCCATCCATCCGTGAGGAAGCAAGAGCAATGGTAAGAAAGCGTGCCTGAGAAACACATGAGCTTCCTTCAGTGCCACAGTTACAGTTCAGAGCTTTTAGAGCAAGACCTCCTCGATTGGGCTCCATAGAAGGGCTCAGATCCTTTACAAACTCCTTGAAATTGTAGGCGAAATGTATATTTGCCATTTCCCGGGGATAGAGTCTGTAGCTTTTATCAGATCCTCAAGGGGATCCCTAACTCCTAAATGGTTAAAAACTAAAGTGTTAAAAAGTTCCCAGCAGGCTGACTTTTGCAAAGTTACAGACACTCTGATGGCAACCAAATGGAAAAGATTCTAAAACTGTCTAGGACTTGGTTTGGTTGGTAAATAATAAACTCAGTATTTAACGTGTATGTTAACACTTGTATGTGAAGTAAAAAACAAACCTCAGGTGATTAGTATCTTATTTTGAAAGGACAAATGGTTCTAGATCTAATCAGCAAAACAGCTAGAGTTTTGTCCTTTTTCTTTCCACCATGTGAAATCAGGTTAACAGTGTATTAAATGCTGTGACAAAAGGAAATATATTTCCCCCTCAAAACACAGGCAGAATTCTCATTGGGACCTATAAAACATTCTTCTAATTGGTTTTGCTTACTTAGAGGAATTGCTAAATCTTCTCGTTGATCATTTAAAATTACATCAAGAGTTACACCAGAGATGAAACTGATTTAAGAACCATTCTATGTGATCACACTAAACAATGGACCTTAATTGCCTCCTGCTTTTAAATGTCACTACAGAACAGGGGGAAATAAACTTGCTGAAATTCTGCATTATGGTCATTTCAGTGAAAGAAAGGGATTGCCAACCAAGGCAAAGAAGAGGAAAAAACATGTAGGCTGAAGAGAAAGAATGGAGGTAACATTCCAAGTGTGAAATGCAGCATGGAGGAAAGACACCAGGGCAAAGGGATGGAGGGGGCGGGAAGTGAAGCCGAGGACAGGGGCCATGTGAGGAAGAGTCACAGTTGCAGCTTGTGAGAGAAGGACTGCCCTTAGAGATCCCAGAGCAGGGAGAAAAAAGGCGGAAGAGAGGGACAGAGCTTCGGAGACCTATGTGACAACATTAGGTCTGACAGATACCCAATAGGAGTTGCAGAAGGAGAGCAATGTGAGCAAATGGGGCGGAAAAATGATTGGATAAATAATGAAGACACATGGTGAAAAATATAAACGTAACAGTAAGGTGTCTAGGAAACCCCTAAATGTTTGGAAAATAAACAGCACACTGGTATTATCTATTACTGCATAACAATTTACCCCAAAGCTTAGTGGCTTAAACAAATTTTTTGTTTTTGTTTTTGAGACAGAGTCTGGCTCTGTCACCCAGACTGGAGTACAGTGGCACAATCTTGACTCACTGCAACCTCTGCCTCCTGGGTTCAAGCGATTCTCCTGCCTCAGCCTCCCAAGCATCTGGGACTACAGGCATGCACCACCACACCCAGCTGATTTTTGTATTTTTAGTAGAGATGGGGTTTCACCATCTTGGCCAGGCTGGTCTCAAGCTCCTGACCTCGAGTGATCCGCCTGCCTTAGCCTCCCAAAGTGCTGAGATTACAGACATGAGCCACTGTGCCCAGCCGATTTTTGTTTTCGTTTTTGAGACAGAGTCTTGCTCTTTTGCCCAGGCTGGAGTACAGTGGCCTGATCACAGTGCACTGCAGCCTCCATCTCCCAGGCTCAAACCATCTCCTGCCTCAGCTTATCCAGTAGCTGGGACTATAGGTGTGTGCCACCACAG
Organism: Theropithecus gelada; assembly: GCF_003255815.1. Classification (NCBI taxonomy): domain Eukaryota; kingdom Metazoa; phylum Chordata; class Mammalia; order Primates; family Cercopithecidae; genus Theropithecus; species Theropithecus gelada. The sequence continues at coordinate 107,941,239 of NC_037680.1, forward strand.
CTAGCTGATTTTTTTTTAAGAGACGGGGTCTTGCCATGTTGCCCAGGCTGGTCTCAAACTACCAGGCTCACGTGATCTTCCCATCTTGGCCTCCATGCAGGGATTACATGCATGAGCCACTGAGCCTGGCCCTTGAATTTTTAAATTACAGTCATGCACCACGTAACGACATTTTGGTCAACAAAAGACTGCATATATGATAATGGTCCAATAAGATTATAATACTGTATTTTTACTGTATCTTACCTATGTTTAGAGATGCTTAGATACACAAATACCACCTTGTTACAGTTGCCTACAGTATTCAACACAGTCACGTGCTGAACAGGTTTGTACCCTAGGATCTTATTGGCTATGCCATATAGCCTAGGTGTGTAGTAGGCTATACCATCTGGGTTTGCCACTTACTCTATGATATTTATGCAATAATGACATCGTCTCACAACACATTTCTCGGAACATATCCCTGTCACTAAGCTACCAATGACTGTTTCTCTGGGTCAAACATTCAAGATAGCAGAGTAGTCCTAACTAAGAGTTGCTCAGTTTACAGTTGAGACTTCAGCCTCTGCTCTCAAGCTCACTCACATGGCTGTCAGCAGGAGGCCTCAGTTTTCTTCTGGCTGTTGACTGGGGACCTCCTTTGCTTCCCCCTTGGAGCTCTCCATAAGACTTCTCTTGACATGGCAGTTGGCTTCCCCTAGAATGAGTGATTTGAGAGAGAAAGTAAGCAAGACAGAAGCCCTAGTGTCTTTTAGAAAAACCTACTCTCAGAAATGAGATACCACCGCATTTATTTTCTTGGTTACACCGACCCACCCTGGTACTCTGTGGAGGGGATTGAACAAGGGTGTGACTTCCAGGAGGTGGAATCACTAGGGCTACCTTGGGGCTGGCTGCCACATACTCCTAAGTAACTGTGGGTCAAAGAAAAAAGCACAAGAGAAGTGAGGGGCTATTATTCTTTTGAAAAATACTACAAATATTTTCTCAATTTTAGTTTGTCTTTTTAAATTGTGGTAGTTGGCCAGAAGCAGTGGCTCATGCCTGTAATCCCAGCACTTTTGGAAGCCAAGGTGGGCAGATCACGAGGTCAGGAGTTTGAGACCAGCCTGGCCAACTTGGTGAAACCCTGTCTCTACTAAAAATGCAAAAATTAGCTGGTTGTGGTGACGGGCACCTGTAATTCCAGCTACTCAGGAGACTGAGGCAGGAAAATTACGTGAACCCAGGAGGCAGAGGTTGCAGTGAGCCAAGATCATGCCATTGCACTTCAGCCTGGGTGACAGAGCAAGACTCTGTCTCAAAAACTCAAAAAAAAAAAAATTATGTTGGTTTTGGTCAAACATGAGCTTTAATGATAGCCAAATCTGTTAATATTTTCCTTTATGTCTTCTGACGTGGGTTTCTAGATAGGATGTGAGTTTTTGATTTTGAAAAGGAAATGTGGATTACTTACATAAAGATGCAAGTAGATGACGGGGCATGGTGGCTCATGCCTGTAATCCCAGCACTTTGGGAGGCCGAGATAGGCAGATCACCTGAGGTCGGGAGTTCGAGACCAGCCTGGCCAATATGGAGAAACCCTGTCTCTACTAAAAATACCATAATTAGCTGGGCATAGTGGTGGACACCTGTAATCCCAGCTACTCAGGAGGCTGAGGCAGGAGAATCCAGCCGAGATCATGCCACTGCACTCCAGCCTGGGCAACAGAGTGAGATTCCGTCTCAAAAAAAAAAAAAAATTATGGTGGTTTTGGTCAAACATTAGCTTTAATGATAGCCAAATATGTTAATATTTTCCTTAATGGCTTCTACATAGATTTCTAGATAGGTTGTGAGTTTTTGACTTTGAAAAGGAAATGTGGATTACTTACGTAAAGATGTAAGTAGATGACAGGACATGGTGGCTCCTGCCTGTAATCCTAGCACTTTGGGAGGCTGAGGTGGGCGGATCACCTGAGGTCAGGAGTTCGAGACCAGCCTGGCCAACGTGGAGAAACCCTGTCTCTACTAAAAATACAAAAATTAGCCAGGCGTGGTGGTGGACACCTGTAATCTCAGCTACTCAGGAGGCTGAGGCAGGAGAATCGCTTGAACCCGGAAGGCAGAGGTTGTAGTGAGCCGAGATCATGCTACTGGACTCCACCCTGGGCAACAGAGTGAGACTCCGTCTCAAAAAAAAAGATGTAAGTAGAATAAGCTTCCCCCTGGCATTTAACAGAGATTAAAGATATAAGCCAGGGAGGAACCCCCTTTTAGCCTGAGAAGAGGAAGCTTTTAACACATCACCTAGGCAGTTGCCTACTTAATTATTTGTAAGAGTGACCTCTAAGGGATGATCATGCCCACAATAAGGGAAATCCTGAGATTTCCCTCCTTTCACGTTTATCCTTGAGGAAGTTTTTAGATTGATAAAAGCATTATATTCTCTTTGCATGTAGGTCTCACATGGGTGCATTTGTTTGGCAGAGTCTAGGTTGTGTGCCTGCACCCTAGCTGCAAGGGAGGCTAGAAATGCTGAATAATGAAGGAAATAAGACAACAAGGAAAACATTTCCCACAATCCCTCCACCTTGACATCTGCTCATGCACGGTGCTAGGGAAGTGGAGGCAGAATTGATGTCCTCAGCCCTGCTGGTATTTAGTTTTTATTTCTTTATTTCTTTGAGATGGAGTCTCGCTCTGTCGCCCAGGCTGGAGCGCAGTGGCGCGATCTCAGCTCACTGCAACCTCTGCCTCCCAAGTTCAAGTGATTCTCCTGCCTTAGCCTCCTGAGTAGCTGGAATTACAGGTGCCCACCACCATGCCCGGCTAATGTTTATATTTTTAGTAGAGACAGGGTTTCACCATGTTGGCCAGGCTGGTCTCAAACTTCTGACCTCAGGTGATCCACCCGCCTTGGCCTCCCAAAGTGCTGGGATTACAGGCATGAGCCACCATGCCCGGTGCCTGCTGGTATTTGTATGTGTGTCAGCACAGTCCTTCTGGAAAGCAGTTTGGCAGTTACGTGAAAAATCACTAAAGGATCTATCTTTTGGACTCGTTCATTTTCTTCTGGTTGTTGATGCACAGAAGAAGAGCTCTATGCATGACAATGCTCATTTCAACATTTTTATAAGAGCAAAAAGCTGGAAGCAACATAAATATCTAGTAATACAGGAATTGCTAATAAAATTATGATTCTTTTGCTCAAAATATTAATAGCTATTGAAGATGATAATTACAAAAAGCAGTATGAAGCAGTATGGAAAATTTTATTTTACTGTATAATGAGGGATAAAAGCAGAATATCTCATTGTAAGCATGTATGTGCTCATGGAAAATGACACAATATACATAAAAATTACATTAGTACCAAATCCTATTATAGTAGTCTTACAAGAATACCTAAAGGGAAAAAGGAGAACAAAATAAATGAGTCCCCTGAGGCCCATTTGAATTTTAAGAGCCTGCCAAGGCCTGGAGCTGGAGAACAGATCACATAAGTGGAGCTGCCCTAATACCCACTCCACAGGCCTCCTACGGCTAGGGCTGGAGTCATAGTCAGCCATGGGCCTCTGCCCTGGAGACCCCAACAAACATCCTGCCCAGGGCTGGAGCCGACCAGAGGCTCTGCGGGTTATAAAGGCTCCCAGAATCTGGGAGAGCCGGGGAGCTGGGCTTAGAAGCCACTCAGCCCAGAGGAATGCCCAAGCACACCATGGGGCTGCTCTGCTCCAGCAACCCTGGGGCCCACAGCGCAGGCCCATGATGCCAGAAACTGCCTCTGCTCTCCCCAGAGGCTGTGTGCTGCTGCTTCCCACCCAACAGAATGATGTGTATTCCCCACGTGCCTCATCCTTCGCATTGCCCACTTCTGAATCAAAGTCATGTGCTTGGCAGAATCTAAGTGGTGTGCCTGCACCCTAGCTGCAAAGGAGGCTTGAAATGTGAGTATTCTGTCTGTTGCCTTGGGAAACTAACAGTGTAGAGAACCTGATTATAAGGCATTTGTCAGCCACAGGTGTCACAGTTGTCCATTACAGGTGGTCAGCCTAGTCACTGTATTTCGTGATGCTCACTAGGTATGGGCTTGGCTTGGCTTGTCTTGGCTTTGCTTTGCTTTTCCTTCCTTTCAACGGGGTCTCACTGTGTCACCAGGCTGGTCTCGAACTCCTGGGCTCAAGTGATTCTCCTGCCTCAGCCTCCCAAAGTGCTGAAATTACAGACATGAGCCACCACGCCTGACCTAAGTATGGGCCTTTCCGAATTAATGTAGGAATTTTTCATATTCTTGTCCCCATAATTCTACTTCTGAAGCTCCACACAAGACATGAGCAAAGATGTATGTATCAGAATGTTCATTCCAGCTTCATTGATCATAGTGGAAGACAGGAAACAATGACAAGACCTAACATGAGGGAGTGACCAAGAAAAGAGGCCGGAAGGTGGAGTGGTTGAGAGTGGGTACTCCTGAGCCTGAGCCAGAGCCTGGCTTTGAATCATGTTCTGCCACTTCCTAGTTGGAAGCTCTCAGTGTGATCGTTTTTCCATCTGTAAGATGAGGATTGTTGCAGTACTAAACTCATAGAATTGTAAGCATTAAAGGAGCTTATAGTATAAAGTATTTAGAATAGTGCCTAGCACTCAGTAAGCACTGAGAGATGTTAGCTGCTATTATTATTATAGCTATGAAAATGTGGTTTATAAGGTTTTTATCAAACATGAAAATAATCATAAAGTTAAATAAACAACATAATATCAATATGTTCTGAGTTATGTAAAACTGCACATAAAAGGAAGGAAATACTTCAGAATGTGCCCAATTATCTCTGGGTGGGGGCCTGTGAGTAATTTTTATTCTTTCTTGTATGTTGTTTGCAAGTTTTCTATACAGAACTTGTATCACTTTCATAACTAGAGGAAAATATTTATATCTACCTGAAATAGATATTTGAATTTCTCAAGGGAAAATTTCCCTTGAAGACCTTTAGTGATAGAGGATTAGACTGTGAAGCTGGAACGATAGAATGCGCTAGAGTTCAGTTGAGTAAAAGTAGAAGTGAGTTCGAAGTTAGTTGTTCTATGTAGTGTTGAGTGTGTGTTGTCAGCCTCTGGAAGAGATGCTTTCTCTCATTTAATCCCTCAAAGGTGCCCTGAAGGAGGGATTGTATTGGTGCCCCTTTTGCTGCTGACAACATCAAGGCTTAAAGGTGAAATCCTCTGCCCGGGGCCACACGGCCAGCGAGGGGCTGCTAACCACGGTTTGACTCCAGAGCCCTCTGCACCTGTGCCGCAGTGTCACTCCAGGCTTGGGACTTTCACCTAGTCAGACGTCTGCACATGACAAATTGTTTTCTTAAACACTATACACACAAATGCAGGCTTCTGTAGGATTATCTTTATGGCGGTCTTTAATCATAGCTAGCTGCCAGGAACAGGAGTTCCTTATTTACTTTTTGCATACTGCTTGTGTTACCATTTTTACGCATCTGGATGATTCACTAGGACTTTTTGTTATCCTTCGGTCTACCTGGGTGTTGTTACTTGACCTAAATTATCTGAAATGAGAAGTTATTACTTTTAGGATGAGATGCGGTTGTTTTATGACTTCTTTCTATAACTTAGATTAAATATTACCTAATGTATGTGATTTTTTAAAAATATGTGATATTTTGACTGGGCATACAACTCACACCTGTAATCTCACCACTTTAGGAGGCTGAGGTAGGAAGACTGCTTGAGCCCAGGAGTTCAAGACCAGCCTGGGTGACATGGTGAAACCCCATCTCCACAAAAAATGCAAAAATTAGCCAGGTGTGGTGGCGCGTGCCTGTAGTCCCAGCTACTTGGGAGGCTGAGGCAGGAGAATCAATTGAGTGCAGGAGGTTGAGGCAGCAGTGAGCTGTGATCGCATCACTACGCTCTAGCCTGGACAACAGAGTAAAACCCTGTCTCCAAAAAAAAAAAAAAGATATTTCTCACTGGAGAATTTGCTATTAAGAAAGCTTCAGACCAGGTGCAGTGGCCCATGCCTATAATCCCAGCACTTTCGGAGGCTGAGGCATGTGGATCACTTGAAGTCACTAGTTGAACCAGTCTTGAAGACCAGACTGGCCACCATGGAGAAACCCCATCTCTACTAAAAATACAAAAATTAGCTAGGCATGGTGGTGCACACCTGTAATCCCAGCTACTTGGGAGGCTGAGGCACAGGAATTACTTGAACCTGGGAGGCGGAGGTTGCAGTGAGCTGTGATTGTGGCACTGCACTCCAACCTGGGTAACATAGTGAGACTCTGTCTCTAAAACAAAAAAAAAATCTTCAATTCTTCATTACAGAGTTCCCCCCCACCACCCCCACAAGTGATAACTATGCTAGAGATACATGAAAGAGAGTAAATAAGAATGAAAAGGTCTGGTTGGGCATAGTGGCTCATGCCTGTAATCCCAGCACTTTGAGAGGCCAAGACAGGAGGATCACTTGAGGGCAGGAGTTTTGAGACCAACCTGGGCATTCCTTGTCTTACCAATAATTTTTTAAAAATTAGCCAGGCGTGGTGGTGCACACCTGTAATCCCAGCTACTTGGGAGACTGAAGCACAAGAATTACTTGAACCTGGGAGGCGGAGATTGCAGTGAGCTGAGATTGTGGCACTGCACTCCAGCCGGGGTAACATAGTGAGACTCTGTCTCTAAAAACAAGACAGCTTCAATTCTTCATTACAGAGGAGCTCCCCGCCACGGCCTCCAAGTAATAACTACGCTAGAGATACATGAAAGAGAGTAAATGAGAATAAAAAGGTCTGGTTGGGCATGGTGGCTCATGCCTGTAATCCCAGCACTTTGAGAGTTCAAGGCGGGAGGATCACTTGAGGCCAGGAGTTTTGAGATCAGCCTGGGCATTCTCTGTCTTACCGATAATTTTTTAAAAATTAGCCAGGCATGGTGGTGCACACCTGTAGTCCCAGCTACTCCAGAAGCCGAGGTGGGAGGATCGCTTGAGCCAGGGAGGTTGAGGCTATGAGTTGTCATCACACCACTACACTCCAGCCTGGGCAACAAAGTGAGATCCTGTCTGTCTCAAAAACAAACAAACAAACAAAGATCTTTAAATATATAACCAAATAATGAGCAGATAATCTTGCAGAAGTAACGTCTGGTAAGAAAAGATAGACCCTGAGTGAATGATTGGCCTCGCTCCACTGGTAAAAATGCTCAGACATTGACGTTCCTGAGATAGCCAGTGGCGCTTCTGATCTTTGCCACTTTAAGGGCTTATCGCCAGGCATGGTGGCTCACACCTGTAATCCAGCACTTTGGGAGGCCAAGGTGGGCAGATCACCTGAGGTCAGGAGTTCGAGACCAGCCTGGCCAATATGGCGAGACCCCCGTCTCTACTAAAAACACAAAAATTAACCAGGCATGGTGGTACATGCTTGTAGTCCCAGCTACTTGGGAGGCTAAGTCAGGAGAGTCACTTGAACCCTGGAGTTGGAGGTTGCTGTGACCCGAGATCATGTCACTGCCCTCCAGCCTGGGTAGTAGAGCAAGACTCCATCTCAAAAAATAAATAAATAAGTAAAAATGCTTACAAGGGGCTTATCACACTGCTTTTGCTTGATTACTGTCTCCTTCCTGTGGCCCTGATATTGAGTGGGGGATGGAGAAGAGGGGAGAGACACATTTGTAAGATATACAGTTCAGCTCTTCCAGCAGTGCAGGGCCAAGGCAGTCATTGGTTGGTAACTGTCTCTCTGGTACGACAAGCCTGGCCAGATGTCCAAATGGTCCTACAGGAGCCTGGGCACTGCTGGTCCCTCAGCTCACGGACAGCTTTCCAGAGTTCTTCCTTCCAGACTGTCCCCTCCGCCTCTGTGAGCTTACCCATCTCTGCCTCCCAGCTCAGTGTGACTGTTCCCTAAGGTTCTATCCTCACCCTCTGCTCTTCTCTCACTGCCATCACTGGGGAACCTTGTTTCTTCCCTTTGCTTCAGCTCCCAGATCTCTCTCCTGAGCCACGAACCTCTACTGGACACAGCAAGCACAATCTTGACTATTTATCAGGCATCCACTCATTGGACTAGAGGCTATTTCTTCAGGTGTAATTTACAAACAGTGAAAAGCACAGGCCTTACATGGGGGAGTTTAGCGCATCTTGACAAATGTGTATATCTGCATACCAACACCCAGTTATATACTTTGTCTTTTAAAAATTTCAAGTCAACTCAAATTGTTATCCTCATTTTTATAGTCGAAGAAACAGGCTAGATGAAGTTAAGTGATTTGAGTGAGGTCACACATTAAATTCATGAGGGAACTAATTGCAATTACAATACTGATTTAACTTTTCTAGAAGGTAATGCTCTGCTTTGGATGACAAGAACTCAGCAAGTTCAAAGCTGCACTTGGCATTTCTTTGATTCAGTTAGAGCTATTGATTCCAAACTGGCCTACATAAAAGGGAACTTATTGACTCATGTAACTGAAAAGTCCAGGAAAATATTCAGGCACAGTTTGATCAGGAGCTCACATGCCACTAGGTCCATTTCTCTGGCAGTACTTCTGGACTCCACTTCCTCTGTTTTGAGGTCATTACTAGAAGCACTTTCCCCTCACAGCGGTTAGAGGCCTCATAAGCTCAAGCTGTACAGACTCGTTCAAATCCTGCCAGGGAAGAGGAGGGAGAGGAATTAGACAATGTGCTTAAGTCAATATCTCATCCCTACTTTTCCCTGGAATTCTTTTAGCTAGTATTGAGAATTCTGGTGTCAGGGTATTATTATAAACAATGTACAGTGTAGTGACTTTATAATTCTTTTAATAGAAAAAGAATGAAATCTGTTTAAAGAGAGGTTCTATTTGTTCATTTACTTCTCTAAGCATATGGTTTCACTTCTCAATGATCATATTTGGCCCTAAAATCCAGAAGACAGTTTATAAATTTAGGGAAAACATAGGAAAAAACCGAGCCCCAGACCAACATATTGCCAAAACTTAAGGCAATATTGTATAGTAAAATTTTACAATAGATTTTTTGTTTTTTGTTTTTTGTTTTTTGTTTTTGGTAAATGTGTTATAATTCAGCCAGAGAGTCAATAAGAAGAAAATTATTTCACTGTGAATTATAAAAAGGACAAAAAGAATGTTTAATATAAGCCAAGGATTTTTCCTTCTGCCCTTGTGGGACCAGTTGGACACCTGGCCAGGTTTGTCTTGCCAAAGAGGTAGTTACCAACCAATGACTGCCTTGGCCCTGCCCTGCTGGGAGAGCTGAATTTTTGTATCTATCTCATAAAGATAGCTCTCTCCTCTTCTCCATCCCCCACCCAAGATATCCTTTTCCTCTCCCCAAAATACTACTTTTTGGATTAGATGAGATGACCTCATTGAAACGTAGTTTCCCCCCAAACACTGAAATGTTAACTGTTACTCTCGCCAATACTTCTAGGGAATGGAAGACATCCTACGCTGCTTCATCAAAGAAGGCAATGCTGAAATGATCCGCCAGATAGAATTCATCATCAAGCAGCTTAATTCCGGTCAGTTTGATGCAAGAATCTTTGATCTGTCTTTTGCATTGTTCACATTTGCCAGAAAGACACATGGCATTTCATTCAAGAGGCCTTTAGGAGGCCGGGCACGGTGGCTCATGCTTGTAATCCCAGTACTTTGGGAAGCCGAGGTGGGCGGATCATGAGGTCAGGAGTTCGAGACCAGCCTGGCCAACATGGTGAAACCCCGTCTCTACTAAAAATACAAAAATTAGGGCCGGGCGCGGTGGCTCAAGCCTGTAATCCCAGCACTTTGGGAGGCCGAGACGGGCGGATCACGAGGTCAGGAGATCGAGACCATCCTGGCTAACACGGTGAAACCCCGTCTCTACTAAAAAAAATACAAAAAACTAGCCGGGCGAGGTGGCGGGCACCTGTAGTCCCAGCTACTCGGGAGGCTGAGGCAGGAGAATGGCGTAAACCCAGGAGGCGGAGCTCGCAGTGAGCTGAGATCCGGCCACTGCACTCCAGCCTGGGCCACAGAGCGAGACTCCGTCTCAAAAAAAAAAAAAATTAGCCAGGTGTGGTGACTTGGCCTGTAGTCCCAGCTACTCAGGAGGCTGAAACAGGAGAATTGCTTGAACCCAGGAGGCAGAAGTTACAGTGAGTTGAGATTGCACCACTGCACTCCAGCCTGGGTGACAGAGCGAGACTCCATCTCAAAAAAAAAAAAAAAAAAAAGGCCTTTAGGGAGGTGGGGAGACCCAAGTGAACCCATAGACAAAAGTTCAGCCAGGTAGGCCAGGCGCGGTGGCTCACACCTGTAATCCCAGCACTTTGAGAGGCCGAGGCAGGAAGATCATCTGAGGCCAGGAATTCAAGACCAGCCTTACCAATGTGGTGAAACCCCATCTTTACTAAAAATACAAAATTAGCCGGGCGTGGTGGCGCATGCCTGTAGTCCCAGCTACTCAGGAGGCTGAGGCAGGAGAATCGCTCAAACCTGGGAGGTGGAGGTTGTAGTGAGCCAAGATCGCGCCATTGCACTCCAGCCTGGGCAACAGAGCGAAACTCCATCTCAAAAAAAAAAAAAAAAAAAGGTTCAGCCAGGTAGTCAAGGCCAGATTGTCCAAAGATTAACAATCTCTTATCATACTCTAGGCATATAGTCAACAAAAAAAAACTTAAAAGCAATTACAGAAACCCTTCCCTAACCTTGTAAGTTCTCTTTATGTGGCCTCTCCCTTTCCCCTCCTAAATCCTGACTCACTATTAAGGTGGCTTCCCCAGGGTCCAGGGGTTCAATAATGAAAGCAAATGCTACTGTAGGAAACTTCCATCATTTTCCCACTTTTATTCATTCACTCCGGAAACACTGATGCTGCCAACTGCAGTGTGGAAGGAGGCAATGTGATCCTCTTTCTATCCAGTCTCCTCCATTACCATAACAACCCACATCCCATAGTCAGCAGAAGAGAGGAAGGCCAGGAAGCCTGGGATGGGGCAGAGGTCGTGGGGAAAGTTATTTGGCTCTTTCTGCGGACTCCTGACATCGTTCTCCTGCCAGAGGTGCCAAGCACTGCTGGAATCCAGGGCCAGGTTTGTCACCGAGTCTCTCTCCATGCCCTTCCCTGACACCCATCAGTCCACATCACTGCAAGTCACATGCATGAATCCCTTCCGCACGTGAGCAGAAAGTGAAGAGTGAGTCTCGAGTCAGCTGCTCGGCCAAGGCCAGAAGCCCCCAGGTGGCCTTTGTTCTAGCTCGGGGTTCGGTCTGGCTGTACAGGGCGGTCACCGGGGGGGATGTTTAAATCTTTTAAGACAGTACCCCACATAAATTAAATCAGAACCTCTCAGGGAGGGGATTTCAAGCTCCCAGTGGGGGTCCCATGTGCAGCCAAGGCAGAGCATCACTGCCTGGGTCGCAGAAACGAGGATGTCCAAGGGGCTCCCAATGAAAAGGAGGCAGCTGAGGAGAGCAGCCAGGGAGCTTTGAAACCTTTGTCCTTTTAAGGCTGGGTGCGCATTTGCATTGAATATCTCTGCTTTGGGTTTTATGGAACAGCTATAATTCATCCCAAATTCAGGTGGGCAAAAATTAGAACTTTATTTTCTGCAGTAACTTTATTTCTGACTCTCAACCCTCATTCTGGCATATTGAAAAAGAATAAAATAAAACCTGAACCTCAGTCCTGCCTGAGGTTGCTCTCCCGCCTTGTCTGGGTAGGCCACAGGGTAGGGGCGGAGAATTGTTGCACATCCGTGCCATAGTCGTCAGCTGTGCCCAGCCCTCCCAGGCCAGGAGTTCTCTGCATTCAGGCTGAGAATCTTCTTCAAGGCCACCTGTGTGTTTTAGTCCACTGAGATACATCTGTCTCCTTGTCTTCCCTCCTTCCTGGCAGCCAAGAAGCAGGAGGTAGGCCCCTTTTACTCTCTGACCCAAGAAGCATCATTTTTCTCTTTCATAAGCCTGGCCCTTGGACCAGTCTGCTAGAGTGGGATAAGGGGACAGTTTACACTTTTGTAAGGGATGTCTCTGGAAGAAATTGTCTTGGGCAGAGCTAAAGCTTTATAACCCTGGGTGTTCTGGAAGGCTTGGGAAATACCTATTTAGTTCAGTAAGTTATTGTTTAAATAAAGAGGGCCTAAAGTATTTCTCTTTCTATCTCAAGCACCTCAGTTATTCTGTATCCATAGGACAGCAGCAGGAGCCAGCCACTTTGAAACAAAATTTGATAGTGATTAAGCATTCAGGTGGAAGACCAGACACACAACTACCTCGCGACATCCATCACCAGCATCAAATCAAAGTGAAACCCAGGAGGAGAGCCTCCAGCCTGTCTTCATCCTCAAGTGGAAATCAATAGCAGAGTGCAAATTGTTGCTAGTGTACCAGTTCTTAAGATGTGTGAAATGGCATTGCCGCCATCTTTATTTAGAGTATTGGTTTCCTTGTTCTATTTTAATAAACTTGAAAACATCTCTGTGGGTTTTCACACGTCCAAGTCCAATCTCAGTCTTCTAGCACAATTTTTCCAGTAAAGTTTTAAGGTCTTCAAGTATTAAAATTCAAGTATATTTTAGTGACCTAACCCCACAGGTGGGGAAGGACTATTCTGGCAAAGCCTAAAGGAAAATTCCAGCTGGTGACATTGACAACGCAGGGTGAGCTGCCAACAGCAACAGCAGGGAGATTTGTCCCCAGGCTTGGGCCTGGACCACAATGCCAGCCCTCAGTGAGGGGAACCAGCGCCAGAGAGAAAACAGAGGCACCAGCCATGTCACTGGGCAGGAGCAAGGCAGAGCCCCCGGGAAAGGAATGATGCCATTCTAGCCCCATGCGCGTTAGTTATCAGAGTGTGGGCACCTCGTGGAGTGTGCACCAACTCAGGGAACAGGATGGGAGACAGTCGTCCCAGAGAGGTGCTGAGGTCTATAAGGCACTTCACTTCTCAGGACAGGATTATTCTGGGTAGTGGAATGAGTCTGAGCCAGCAGGCCAAGAGGTTATGGGGTCAGGAGAAGGGGAGGTGGGCAGGGGGAGGCAGAGAAAGAGAAGCGTGGCTGGGCTATCTGTGGCCTTACAAAATAGCCAAGAGTCTTAAAAAAGGCATTTCTGTTTTTGAAAATGAGCGGTTTATAACTGATGAGTACAGCAGCACTTCCTGAAAGTGGAATGGCGTATGCTGTTCATGAATAGGGAAGTTAGTCATTAAACTTCAGCAGAAAGCAGAGTGGCATCACGTCTTCATGCCTGGAAAGTCACTTTCTAGACTAAATGGCATTCCACAACAATGCTATGACCCGTGGGGCCTGCAAGCCTCAGTGAGCAGGGGCACATTTTGGTGTCCCGCTGGCCTCGGTCCAGTGAAGTCAGTGGAGTCCTTCCCTTTAGAATGAGCGCTAGGTTGAGAACATGGGTTTCTACATTTTCCTTCCTGGGAATGGTTTGATGTTTGATCAAATGTGGGTGCATCCTGCCTGCCACCTTTACAAGCTGGGTGCTCTCCTCAAGTATGGCCTTTGGTTCCTTCTTTTCTCCTACTTCCCATTTGACTTCCTTTCTTCTTTTAGCCTTTCTTTACCTTCATGTCATTTGTTCAAGAAACGTGATAATAAGAAAGATGTAGTAGGGATAGAGGGAGGAGTAAGTCAGCTGCTCTGTCCCCAGGGACTCACAGTCCAGTGCAGTGGGTGAGAGACAAGTCAGCAGGCATTCACTCATTAGTAAGCAGCAATCTTCCAGCAGTGGCGTGAATGTCAGGAGTTCTAGATAAAATGCTGCGTGTGTTCAGGGGAGGAAGAGATGGCTGCTGAGCAAGGGGATCAGGGAAGACTTCGTGGAGGAGAAAGTACCAGCACCTCTGTAGAGCCTGCTTCGTACCTGGCCCTAGGCCAGGCGCTTCCCTTGTGGTGTATTGTGCAGTCCTCCTGACCCCTGAGAAGTGACTGATACGATCCTTATTCTACAGAGGAGGAAGCAGGGGCTCTTTGTTTCTGTAACTCCATTGTGCTACCAACTTACTGCTCTTTTGTAAACTCTTAAAAAGACCTAGCAATGGACCACAGAGCCTTCAGGAACCCTACCTGCCATGACCACCACCCATACTGCCCATGGAAAAATCATGGAGTTTAGAAGTAGATTCGGTTTGAATCTCAACTGTCTGCCACTTACTGGAAGTGAGACCAAGAAGTCTGTGTCCTCTCTGTGTCTCTCTGTAAAATGGGGGATAATAGTCAACAAAATATTTGTAAGGATTAAGTGAAATAATGGGTGTGGCAGGATCTAGCATGATGCCTAGATATAAATATACTTTCGTTCCCTTAAATTCCTCTAAAATTATATGCTGGCTTTTAATTTTTCCCATGCTACTATAACTGTTCTGGTAAAAATGGAGAGATTTACTCTTTAAAATTGCTTAGGATGGTATCAGACAGTGACTGAAATGGTTGTGATTAGGATGATTAGGAGTATGATGACTTTAATGTAACCTCATTCTCATTAAGATGTTTATGTCGCCGGCCGGGCGCGGTGGCTCAAGCCTGTAATCCCAGCACTTTGGGAGGCCGAGACGGGCAGATCACGAGGTCAGGAGATCGAGACCATCCTGACTAACGCGGTGAAACCCCGTCTCTACTAAAAAAAAACACACAAAAAAACTAGCCGGGCGAGGTGGTGGGCGCCTGTAGTCCCAGCTACTCGGGAGGCTGAGGCAGGAGAATGGCATAAACCCGGGAGGCGGAGCTTGCAGTGAGCTGAGATCCGGCCACTGCGATCCGGCCACTGCACTCCAGCCTGGGCGACAGAGCGAGACTCCGTCTCAAAAAAAAAAAAAAAAAAAAAAAAAAAAGATGTTTCTGTCTCTGCAGAGGCTGACAGATTCCGGGGACCGGTGCTCCCACTGTTTATCCATTATTCATTGATTCTTTTTTTCTTTATAGAAGAGCTACCAGATGGCGTTCTTGAATCTGATGATGATGAAGATGAAGATGATGAAGTAAGTTGGAGGTTCCTGACACCACATAGAAAACTCTTACCAAACTATTCTGTCTTTCCTGCCTTGACAAGTTAGTCCAGAAATGGAGATTTTTCATTCCTGCTACACTGTTTCTCACAATTCTGGGGGTTGGCTAAAGCTCCGCTGGGTGGGGGTTCAGGTCTCACTTGGGGTCTCATGTGGAGAGCCCAGTGGCCATGTTTGAAGACTCCCACACTCCCTGGGTTCACAGCAGAGACGCAGCATTGCCCGCCATTCGGGTTTCATGGGAAGCTGAACAATGGCCATTCTTCTCTGTGAGCTTTTGCTCTGAAGGGGCACGAGCCTTGGCCTGTCTTCCTCAGCGGTGGGAGTGCTGGGCACGTCGGTGCCTGGCGAGAGTCTCTGGCTTGAGGGGTCCTGGGTTTAGTTCAGAGCTAACGGAACTGACCAGTTTTCTCTGTTATTTGCATTCTTTTGATTTGTGTTTCCTCAGCTGTGAAAAATCTACTTGCTTGTGTTTTAGAGCATGAAGGTTTAGAAGTTAATGTATGTGAGTCTCTGAAATGATGTAAAGAATGGTGACTCGGGGACTGTAGTTGGATTTTCAGATGACAAGATTTTACATGGTTTTCCTTCAGAGACCCAGAAGGAAAAGACCTGTTGTCCCCTGTGGTCATACTTGATCTGCCTGCCTTCATTCGTGGGGAGCATTCACTGAAAAAGTGGATGTCAGACGATGTGTTTTGTTTGGAGTCATGGCCTGTCAGTTTCTGAAATGTGTAAAAGCCAGGTTTTTGATCACTGATGGCATCAGTTGGGAAAGAGGTATTTAAGAGCCCCCGCTAGAGAGGATGTGCTGAGATCTGCTGGGAGATGCTTCCTCAGCAGGCGGCCTCTGTGCCTGCCGTTTTCTTCATGGGCTGCAGGTGGCATCAGCGGGCGCATGCTCCTGCTGGCTTTTCCTGCCGTGTCCCGCAGTGCAGAGCTTGACCTCCAGATAGGGGTCCTGGCCCCTATCATCTTCTCCAGGCCCCTTTGTTTACATAGGTGGAGCCAGAGGGAAAACACCAGCTTGAGCTCACACACAGAGTTGATGGTGGTAAAATTGGGTTTGGAACAGAAGTCGGCAGACGCTTTCTGTAAAGGAAAAGATAGGAGCTATTTTAGGGCTTGCAGGCCACACAGTCTCTGTTCCAGCCACTCAGTTCTGCTGCTGTAACGCAGTGGCTGTCAGCAGTACATAAGTGGCCAAACGTGGCCATGTTCCTGTAAAACTATGGACACTGAAAATTTGAATTTCATACAATTTTTTTTACGTCATTAAATCTTTTTTCAAATATTTTAAAACACAAAAATCATTCTTAGCTGGCGGGCATACGAAAGCAGGCACCTGACACTTGGGCCATTGTTTGCCAGCCCCTAGGCAGTTCCCGGACTCAGGCAGCCTTCTTTAGATTATAATGAGTCACACCTCCTTTGTGCCTGGCCCTTCAATATCATTCTAAATGATAGTTTAAATTAACGTTTAATTATTTGTTTTTAACAACTTTTTTTCATTGTGTCCAGAAGTTCCTCTCGAGATCTGTTTTTTTTCCTTCTTGTATCATCCCTTTGGGTTTTCCGGTTTGCTTTGGTTTTTCGTTTTGCTTTGTTTTTGCTATGAATCCTGTTTTTATCTTATAAGGGAAAATTCATTTTGTTCAACTGTTCTAGTTAATGATGAGAACTCAACTTTTAGAAATTTCCTTCTGAAAGCAATTGTCTACTATAAATGAACAAACACAGAAATCTTGTAATCTTCTGGACTTTTGTTACTCTTTTAAGAGGTTGATGTTTGAAAATACTTGTGATAACTAGAATTTTCAGAAGATTCCTAGAAGAGGCTTAGTTGGAAAATTATAAGGAAAGGATCTGTCATTTGGGCCAAATGGGACTCTGTGATGAACCAGATGGCAGCAGATGGGGGGCTCCTTCTCCCGGGTAGGCCTCATTGTGCCTCGCCAGTGTCAGCAGGGGCAGTCCGGGCACAGCCGGGCTTGCTTGGATTTTACTCAGCTTTCACCGGCGGCAACCATTACGTTTATAACTATCTTTCAAAGTTGGAGGGAAGAAAGAGAGTGACAGATCTTAGGCTAAAAGAAAATTTCCAAGAATCCTTTGAGAAGTAACACTGTTGTTGGAATGTGGTTATCACTTCCCAAGGTGACAGCTCTGAAGGAGACAGCAAAATTATTTGCAAGGTGTTGCAGTCATACCTTATCTTGCTTAGCAATGTAAATGTTCTTTCATTTAATATTTAGACCCAAAACACAGAAAATGAAACCACTCTTTTCAGTTAGCTGCTTAGCGACTCTAAAGATAATGGTTCTAATGGGGCCAGGCACAGTGGCTCACACCTGCAATCCCAGCATTTGGGAGGCCGAGGTGGGCAGATCACTTGAGGCCAGGAGTTAGAGACCAGCCGGGCCAACATGGTGAAACCCCATCTCTACTAAAAATACAAAAATTAGCTGGTTACATGGTGGCGTGCGCCTATAATCCCAGCTACTGGGGAAGCTGAGGCATGAGAATCACTTGAACCTGGGAGGCGGAGGCTGCAGTGAGCTAAGATCCTGCCAGTGCCCTCCAGCCAAGGCAACAAAGTAAGACCCCATCTCAAAAAAAAAAAATGTGGCTCTAGTGGGATGGGGCCTGAGACCAGGGTAAATTATGCTCACTCTAAATCATATTGAGCTGAAATCTGTGCACTCACAATTTCCACCACTACTATCCCTGCCCCACTGGAAACTCTAAAGAGAACCCCCGATGCAAAGTCTAGTTTTTCTCTGTAATTTGTAATGACTTGATCTAACGTGCTAACCTAACAAAGTTATGTCTGAATATACATACATTTATATACTAACATAAAAAAAAAAATAAAGATAGAGCTAGAAATGCATGTTCTGATTTACAGACTGTCTAGGATATATTGTCAAATAAAAAAAGGAAATCATAAAGTAATTTGACCAATAATTTCGGAAGAGGCAAATGTATAAACGCACATGGCTATGGATTATATGTGTGCCTATGTAGCAGAAAGGCGTGGACAGTTACGCCTTCTTTGCTGACATTATAAACTGCAAGCTGGGAATAGGAATAAGGAAGTTCGGGTGAGAAATGCAGAGAGGCTCTGAGGCTCCTCGAGAGAGAAGTGAGAACAGGACATGGGGTTTAGTGGCGTGGAAGTCAGTTGCTGTGCATTTTTGTGGGTTGATGGAGCAAAAGCGGAAAGAATGGATTGAGGAGCAGGTGGGAAGTGAGAAAATGGCTTAAAAAGTGTATACTGCTCCTCCCGCAATTGGGCTGTGCACAGAAGAGCAATAGTGGCTGAGGGGTGCATTTTTGTTTGTTTTAAGATGAGAGAAACCTGAGCATGTTAAAATGCTGATGGGATAGCTCCAGCCAAGAGGGAGAGCTTGAACATTCAAGGCAGGAAGAGTCTGCAGGATGGCATCGAAAAGATGGGTGTTTTCATTGTTTTCTTTTTTTCTTTTTTTTTTTTTTTTTTTGAGACGGAGTCTCGCTCTGCCGCCCAGGTTGGAGTACGGTGGCCGGATCTCAGCTCACTGCAAGCTCCGCCTCCCGGGTTCACGCCATTCTCCTGCCTCAGTGTCCCGAGTAGCTGGGACTACAGGCGCCCGCCACCTCGCCCGGCTAGTTTTTTGTATTTTTAGTAGAGACGGGGTTTCACCGTGTTAGCCAGGATGGTCTCGATCTCCTGACCTCGTGATCCGCCCGTCTCGGCCTCCCAAAGTGCTGGAATTACAGGCTTGAGCCACTGCGCCCAGCCATTTTCATTGTTTTCTAAACCACTTATACTTTCTTGGCCCACAAGGCCCCAGACCCATTTAAACCTCCAGAGAAACAAAACCATCATTAGATCAGCTTGGACAGTACACCCCAGGGAATGGACAATGACAGCTGTTATTTAAGGCTTCAAATGCATCTCATTTAGCACTTTGGAGAAATGTGTTACCTAATGCATTTATTTTATATGAAACAGACGTAGTATGTTACAAAAGGGCTGATGGTAAATCACTAAGCTTAGGAGCCTGGTTCCATTGTTCTCACCCCCAGTGACTCAGGTTTCCTTACTATATATCACAGCCAGTTTCCTTGTATGGCTTCGTTAAGTAGAAATGCAAGGCCTTTCTGTGCTATTCTAGAAGACTGATTTTTAAGACAAATATTCTCCTCTCTTGACAAAACAGGTTTAAGTGCCAGGTGAGGTCAGCCATGGACATTTACTTGCTGGTTGCCATGTAAGTGACAATCATATGCTCAGCAATTTCCTTCTATACAAAGTGCTCAAATCTAAGAGTTGCTCATATATTTACTCAACAAATATTTGAGGGCCTCGAAATAACACTATTGTAGGAACTAATGGGGAGGGGATGCAAAAGAAATCTAAAAGAGTATCTGTGGTTTGAAATACCTCCAAGAGTTTCCAGCCTAGATAGGGAAGATCACAGTGATTCTGACAACAGCGGCTCCCGCCTGCTGGCATTGCTGGGCGCCAGGCACTGTTCTAGGCACCTTATGGGTGTTCAGTCATCTCCTCTTCTCAGCAGCCCTGTCGTAGGTGCTATTTTATTCACTTTTCACAGATGAGGAGACAGAGAGGAAATAGGTCACTTGCCAAGTTCACACAGCTAATAAGTAACCTACGGGGCTGGGATTCAAATCCAGGTGGTCTGACTCAGTTGTCCATGTTCCTAACCACTGCCCTATGTTGCCTTCTTGTGAGGTATACATGAATGCAAAACAGCAGGTAACAGAAAATAAATACGGATTATAGGTTCATAAGGGTGATAGACACAGGAAGTGCTTGCAGAAATTCCAAGTACTCCGGGAATACTGGGAGATGGCTGGCCTGGGGTGAAGAGGAAGTGAGCTTGGTTGAGGAAGGGAAGGGTGTGGTCAGCAAGGGTGGCATCCTCTAGGGGAGACAGCACAAGCATAAGCGTTATCCTTTGGCCCTCCACTGCACTCACATCAAACCCCCCCAAGAAACCCATGTTAATGATGTAGTATGTGCGCGTGCTTTCGTACTTAAAAGATGCACAGGCAGAGTACACGGAGGTGTGTACTATACACAGATCCGTATATACTTTCGTCAGTATTTGTTTTTCAAAATGAGATAACATAGAGATAGGAACACACATACTTCTACACCTTTTTCTCTTGTTAATGTTTCTTGAAAGTCCTTCTGAGTTAGGCAGTGTAGCAAGTTGATACTTTTTAATGCTATGAATGTATAATTTTCTAGATTTTTATTACTTCAAACAATGCTGTAGTTAAAATCTTTGTAAAAAATATCCTTATTTAGGCCGGGCGTGGTGGCTCAAGCCTGTAATCCCAGCACTTTGGGAGGCCGAGACGGGCGGATCACGAGGTCAGGAGATCGAGACCATCCTGGCTAACACGGTGAAACCCCGTCTCTACTAAAAAATACAAAAAACTAGCCGGGCGAGGTGACGGGCGCCTGTAGTCCCAGCTACTTGGGAGGCTGAGGCAGGAGAATGGTGTGAACCCGGGAGGCGGAGCTTGCAGTGAGCTGAGATCCGGTCACTGCACTCCAGCCTGGGTGACAGAGCGAGACTCCGTCTAAAAATATATATATATATCCTTATTTACCAGAGCTTTTATTTATATGGGCTTTTGCTGCTGGATCAAAATGTATTTTTTTTGTAATAGATTTTTCCAGATTGCTCTTTTCAAAGGCTGTTAATAATTCAGATTTCACTAGGAGAGCATGAAGGAGCCGCTTCCCTCCATCTCCACTAGCAATAGGTGCTGTTACTCTATTTTTTAAAAATTTTTTGCCAATCTGGATTTGAATTTACTACATTGTACATTTCCAATTTCATATCCTTTCTGTTTTTTTCAGCTGTGCTTCTTTCCAAACCCTTTACACCATCATTACAAATGTTTTAAAGATATATTTTTCTAATCCTTTTGGCCACAAATCTTTTGAAAACATTTTTTTAAGTTAAAGATTGAGGCAGGGTGTAGTGGCTCATGCCTGAATCCCAGCAATTTGAGAGGCTGAAGTGGGCACCTCACCTGAGGCCAGGAGTTCGAGACCACCCTGGCCAACATGGTGAAACCTTGTCTCTACTAAAAATACAAAAATCAACTGGGCATGGTGGTACGCACCTGTAATCCCAGCTACTCAGGAGTCTGAGGCACAAGAATGGTTTGAACCCAGGAGGTGGAGGTTGCAGTGAGCCAACATCATGCCACTGCACTCCAGCCTGGGCAGAGCGAGACTCCATCTCAAAAAAAAAAAAAAAAAAAGTTACATATGTTGGCTTTTCTTTTATAGCTCCTGGGTTTCCTGTCCTGGTTAAGGTCTTCCCTAACCCTAAATTTTACATGTAGTCTCCTAGGTTTTCTTTTAAGATTTTATTTTATTTTATTTTATTTTATTTTTATTTTTTTTTTTTTTTGAGACGGAGTGTCGCTCTGTCGCCCAGGCTGGAGTGCTTTGGCCGGATCTTAGCTCACTGCAAGCTCCGCCTCCCGGGTTTACGCCATTCTCCTGCCTCAGCCTCCCGAGTAGCTGGGACCACAGGCACCCGCCACCTCACCCGGCTAGTTTTTTGTATTTTTTAGTAGAGACGGAGTTTCACTGTGTTAGCAAGGATGGTCTCGATCTCCTGACCTCGTGATCCAGCCGTCTCGGCCTCCCAAAGTGCTGGGATTACAGGCTTGAGCCACCGCGCCCGGCTAATTTTTTCATTTAAGTTTTAGTTATTAGGCCGGGCGCGGTGGCTCAAGCCTGTAATCCCAGCATTTTGGGAGGCCGAGACGGGCAGATCACGAGATCAGGAGATCGAGACCATCCTGGCTAACATGGTGAAACCTCTTCTCTACTAAAAAATACAAAAAAAAAAAACACTAGCCGGGTGATGTGGCGGGCGCCTGTAGTCCCAGCTACTCGGGAGGCTGAGGCAGGAGAATGGCGTGAACCCGGAAGGCGGAGCTTGCAGTGAGCCGAGATCCGGCCACTGCACTCCAGCCTATGCGACAGAGTGAGACTCCGTCTCAAAAAATAAAATAAAATAAAATAAAGTTTTAGTTATTAAATATGTTATACATAGGAAAGAAAAACATACATGTTTATATAAGGTTTGAAGTAACCATTCTCAAATTTTTGGTTTCAGGATCCATTTACATTCTTAAAAATTACTGAAGATTCTGAAGAGTTTATGAGTATTTTGTCTATCAAAATTTTCTAAATGAGAACTTTAATCTGATAAAATGTTAAATTTTAAAATATTAGATAACTTAAAATGGCAATAATAAATCTATCACATTAATATTAATAAGTATTCTTATGAAAAAGAATTATTTTTCAAAACAAAATTTTAAAAAGAGTAACATTGTGGGTTTTTGGTTTGTTTTTTTTTTTCCAATCTCTTTAATGTCTGGATCAGAAAAACACAGTTTGATCTGGACTCTATCTGTTGTCATATGTTGTTTTGATTGAAGGACATAAAGAAAATCTAGCCTCACACACCTGCGTAGTTGGAAAGGGGTGAAGTATTTTTAAAGCCTTTTCAGATAGATATTTTTGCTCAGTATTACTTTAAAATCAGACAGGTAATAGTTTATTAAAAGTTAGTTGCAATGTGGAATTAGAAGCCAATTTAAAAAATCATTTTTATTGGCTGGGTGCCATGGCTCACGCCTGTAATCTCAGCACTTTGGGAGCCCCAGGTGGGCGGATCGCCTGAGGTCAGGCATTTGAGAGCAGACTGGCCAACACGGTGAAACCCCATCTCTACTAAAAATGCAAAAATTAGCTGGGCGTCATGGTGTGTGCCTGTAATCTCAGCTACTCTGGAGGCTGAGGCAGGAGAATCGCTTGAACCCGGGATGCAGACATTGCAGTGAGCCAAGATCACACCACTGCATTCCAACCTGGGTGACGGAGTGAGACTCCATCTTAAATAAATAAATAAATAAATAAATAAAATCATTTTTATCTTGTTAATTAAAATCTATTGATCTATTTTGCATTTTGTTAATTTGATTTTCTGATTGTTCTGTAACAATCAGATGTGCTAATGTATAGAAATACAATTGATTTTAGAATATTGATCTTGTATCCTACAACCTTACTGAATTTATTAGCTCAAAGAGTTTTTTGTTTGTTGTGGGTTTTGGATTTGTTTGGGTTTTTTTGTTTTGTTTTGTTTTGGCGTGGATTGCTTAGGATTCTGTGTATAACAAGACTGTGTCATCTGTGAATAGAGATCATTTTACTTCCTTTTCCATCTAGCTATCTTTTATTTTCTTGCCTTGCCTAATTGCCCTGGCTGGAGCCTCTAGTACAATGCTGACTAGAAGTGGAGAGAGTAGGCATCTTTTGCTTGTTCCTGATCTTACAGTGGACGTTTTCAATCTTTCTCCATCTAGTACGATATTAGCTGGGATTTTTTCATAGATCTCATTGTAAGATTCAGAAAGTTTCCCTCTGTTCCTGGTTTGCTGAGTGTTGGGTTTTGTTAAATGCTTTTTCTTCATCATATGAGATGATCATTCTTTGTTTTTTTCCCTTTCATACTATTGATATGGTGTATTTAATTATATTGACTTTCAGGCCGAGTGCGGTTGCTCACGCCTGTAATCCCAGCATTTTGGGAGGCCAAGGCCGGTAGATCACCTGATGCCAGGAGTTCAAGACCAGCCTGGCCAACATGATGAAACCCCCATCTCTACTAAAATACAAAAATTAGCCAGGTGTGGTGGTGCACGCTTGTAATCCCAACTACTTAGAGACTGAGGCATGATAATTGCTTGAACCTGGGAAGTGGAGGTTGCAGTGAACCGAGATTGCGCCACTGCACTCCAGACTGGGCAACAAAGTGAGACTGTGTCTCAGAAAAATAATTATGGCCAGGCATGGTGGCTCACGCCTGTAATCCCAGCACTTTGGGAGGCCAAGGTAGACGGATCACCAGGTCAAGAGATCAAGACCATCCTGGCCAACATGGTGAAACCCCATCTCTACTAAAAATAGAAAAGTTAGCTGGGTATGGTGGCACACGCCTGTAGTCCCAGCTACTCAGGAAGCAGAGGCAGGAGACTTGCTTGAACCTAGAAGGCAGAGGTTGCAGTGAGCCAAGATCGCGCTACTGCACTCCCAGCCTGGCAACAGAGAAAGACTCTGTCTCAAAATAATAATAATAATATAATAATCATATAAATATAATAATTATTATTATATTGCTTTTCATACTTCCCAATTTCTACGGACATCCTGCCTGTTTGACATTTTCAATAGCTCTTTTACCCATGCAGGATTTTGTATTATAATTGATTGATCATTTGGAAAATATTGGCTTACCAAGTTTTACAGTTTTTCCAAATTTTTTGTTTGTTTGTTTATTTGTTTGAGACGGAGTCTTGCTCTCTCACCCAGGCTGGAGTGCAATGGTGCAATCTCTCAGTTCACTGCAACCTCCACCTCCTGGGTTCAAGTGATTCTTTTGCCTCAGCCTCCCAAGTAGCTGGGATTACAGGCATGTGCCACCATGCCTGGCTAATTTTTTGTATTTTTAGTAGAGACAGGGCTTCACTATATTGGCCAGGCTGGTCTCGAACTCCTGACCTCAGGTGATCCACCCACCTCATCTTCCCAAAGTGCTGGGATTACAGGTTTGAGCCACTGCGCCCAGCCCCAAATGTTGATACATTTTATTATACAACATCAGACATTGTGTATTAGTTAATATCAACACCAATAGCATCAGAAAAGCCTTTAGGTATTGGGAAGCTACTGAGCTCACAATGGCAGATATAGGTTTCTCAAAATTCTCATTTTTTCTTGAAAGTTTAAATCGTATTATTGTTAACTAATATTATCAGTTGTTTTCCTTAAAGTGACAGGCTCACTTCATTAATTTTTGAGAAAACATTTGCCATATACTTAAGTCTAAATAACCATAGTCTGTCTGTCAGTTACTCTTTCAAATGAAAATGGTGTTCCTTGAAAAAAGTGGCTTGCAACTTAATCTCACAGTCCCTTTCCTGAAGATAACCATCCTGCTTTAGTATAGTGGAACTGCTTTATCGGCCTGTACATTCCAAAAGATGGGCCATAAGGGTTGAGAGTTAATAAAATTAATTCCTACCACTTCATCAAGGACAGCCTTAAATGAAACTCTACCTGTCATGCATCATCTGTCTATCTGTGGTGAAATACGGTGACTGCTACTAGAGTTTGAGATCACTGCCTTGGTTTGTGCTAAGGCACCAGTGGTTTTACCCATCATTGCTTTTGTATCATGAGTGCAAATGTCAGTGCATTTGTTCCAGGATAAACCGTGAAAGTCAATAAAGCATCCAACACTTTAAATATTTCAGCCAGTGTTACTTGTGCTTCGTTGCCAAGTATTTACATAAAAGATCTTTGTGATTAGTGACCCTTGATACTGGAAGATTACAAGCAAAATAACGAATCCAGGTGTAGTTCTGCAGATGAGATATTAACTTAGCATTCACGTTTGCAGCTTAATCTTTAATTCAACAGGCTATTGTTTCATTAGAAAGTGACACTACTGTGATTTCTTTTACTAACTTTCCATCCAGCAGGCATTCAACAGTGGCAACTGTACAAGGCTGTTGTGTGTGTTTCTCTAGCGAAGGCAGTATAACTTACCTGTGCTGCAAGGTTCTTTACTGGCTGTGTTTAAAATTTTGGGTGATTGGGGAAGAATAATTTTAGATTTACAGAAAAAAAAATAGTAGAGAGGGTTCCTGTCTACTCATCATACAGCTGCAGTGGCTTTTTAATTTCTAGTTTGAAAAGTGATAAAAAACAAATGTTCAATTTCTCACTTTTGAAGAACTCATCATGATTTAAATAAACTCATCACTCATCAATATTTAAACAAACTCATTTTGTTTAAATAGTCAAATTCTTTTTCATTAAACTCTGAATGATTGGTCTGAAAACTGCACTCCAACTTAACTGACATTTACACTCCAACTTAACTGACATAGTCAAATATATTCTGTTACATAAGTTACAATAAGGTAAATTATTGACATCTATAAAACTGAGGGAAAGATAGCTTTCATTATATTTATTCTTTATTTGCAGTTTCATCTAGCTTCTTTAGAATAGATTCCTCCCTTCCATGAGTCAGAGAACTTTCCGTCGCTTATTACTTCCCTCCTTCTTGCCACTAGTTGGGATTTTGATTGGGACTACATTAAATCTATAAATCAATTTAAGTGTTTTATTCTATGAGCATAGTATGTCTCCATTGTTTTGAGGCCTTTTTATACTGTGCTTCAAATCTAATTTAAATACCTGATACATAAAGACTTGAGTCATTGCCACCTTTTTTTAATATCCAGAATCATTTGGAGAATAATCCAGTGTGAATAAATTCAAATATGAATCATTTGAAGAAGCTAATTGGTAGAGTTAGAACAGTACAATGGCCGAATTAATACTTTTCTTTGAATTTAAGACAAGAAATAGAAAAATGTGGTTGTTGGTCACATCAGTGCTATAATGGAATTGTAATGAAACACGACATGACAGATCCAACAAAGTGCAGTCAGAACTAGCTGGACAGGGTCATGGAACTTGTGTACATCTTGAGAGCAAGAAGTTAAATCCGAGAAGATGGGCTAAACAAGATAGAAACAAGCAAATTGTCCAACTCATCAAGAGTAACAAGATCTTCCAAGTGAGGACTAAGAAGTCAGGCAAGGATTTAAAAAAAAAAAAAGAACTGAGGCAAGGAGACAATAAAAAACGACGCAAGACTTGTAATCCACACAACGGAACTGGGCAGTGAGTGTTGAACAACAAGGGAAGTGACAGTGAAGCTTAACACAAAGCAAGAGTTTTATAATCTTATTCTTCCTTCCCTTCTTGACCAGAGCTTCAGGTGGCCTTAGCACAGATGTGGAGCTCCAGGGTGTCTGACCCAAGGAGGGTGCTCAGGGCTGGAGCATCGAGTTCCTCTGAGAGTGCCTCTCCAGAGGGCTCCAGTACAAACCTCAAGGTGCCCCTGGTTTTCCTATCCCTTGCTCTGGTGTTCTCCCCTCTCCATCTCGATTTTGCCTGGGAACAGCTCTGCTCCGTGGAAAAGACAGTTGGCTGCTCACAGTGCCCCAGAGGCAGGGGCGTGCCACGCCACAGGACGCCACGCAAGGAAGCACTGGGGTGGGGCAAGAGGCCGAGAGAGGGGGAAAGTATAGGCAAGGTGGCATAAGCATGCTGAGGATTGTTTCGTTTGGATGAATTTCAGTGGGCTCTCGAGCAAAGGGGCTTTCCCTACTTGTCTGGTACCTAGCCCTGTGGTGATTAGGGCAGGTGGATAGTGGCCAGGTGTGTGAGAACCCAGTAAAGGAGATGGTTGGGTGTGAGCTCTGGATTGGTTGATTTGTATTTGGAAAGCACACCTAGGGGCAAATGTTTTAATATTCCTAAGAGCTGACTAGTTCTGGAAGGGGCAGTCCCTCCAGGGCCAGGCAGGCTCCAGATATCAAAACACCAGCATAGAGGGAATGGAAGACATGGCTAAAACATGAGGCCTCCACTGACTGGCTGCACTGAACATTCTAGTCTCATCTCCCTCTCCTCTCAGAAACGGGCTCTGGGCCTGAAGGAATTCCAGGGACCTTACATGGCCCCAAACCCCCCTTCTTGGTTTTC
This sequence comes from Theropithecus gelada, assembly GCF_003255815.1. Classification (NCBI taxonomy): domain Eukaryota; kingdom Metazoa; phylum Chordata; class Mammalia; order Primates; family Cercopithecidae; genus Theropithecus; species Theropithecus gelada. The sequence goes on from NC_037680.1 coordinate 107,968,925, forward strand.
CCACTTCCTTCATCCCATCATTGCTGTCACCTGGGTTCCAGAGCAGGAACAGTTGACTGCCACCAGGCATCTGGCCATAACGTTGACATTGCTCCCCTTGTTAATCAGCCCGATGGACAAAGGCTGGAGTCTTTCAAAAGGAACTTTTGTTAAAAACTAAAGGAAGACCCTTAGCAAATAAGAGAGGTGTTCAAGCGTAGGTTCCAGATTGAAGTTGCAGTGCAGGTGGGACATGCCAGCTGAGGAGCCGCAGGAGCCAAGGCACCAGCCCGATGCTAACCAAGGGGGTTCACTTTGGCCACAGCTCAGGGAGTGTGAAGGGCAAGGGTGGGAGACAAAGCTGGAAGGGTGAATTGGAGCCAGACAGTAAAGAATGGACACTCACTGAAGATTTGTGAGCCCAAGAGATGTGAGCAGAGCCATGCCTTCGGAAGACGACTCTGGTGTCAGTGTTCAAGTTCACTGGGGACCCGAAGAGCTTAGTGTGATGATACAGCCAGTATTTTCCGAGTGCTTCCGTGTACAGGCATGGGTGAAGAGCTTCCCTGACTTTCTCCCGTGTATTCCCCTCACCCTTCTGCCAGCTGGGTGCTATTCTTAGCCTCATTTTATGAATAAGAAAACCAAAGTTCAGAGAGGTTCAGAAACTTTTCGAGGGTCCCAAGGCAGTAGCTGGTGGGACAGAGATTTAAACCCAGGCTGGTGTGAGAGCCTGCAGGCTGCAGCGGGAGTAGGGCTGAGCTTGGCCGATGGCAGAGGGTGCTCCTGGAGGTGGGACCTGCAGGAGTTGGGAAATCACAGGGCGTGACGTGAGCAACTGAAGGCTGGTAACTTTGGACCCTAGGTAGCTGGGAGGATGGCGGCACCATTAACAAAATGGGGAACACAGGCTGGGGGTGGGAGCAGAACACGCGTAGGGTGAAACTAGATTTTGTACGTGTCAGGAGGCACAACAAGATGATGTGGCTAGAACAGAAAACGATGGGGCATAGAACCAGACAGTTCCTGACCAGCCTTCCTCCAGGTGACTTTGCATTCCATACGCAGAGACGTACTGTTGAAGGTTTGGGGCCTCCTTTCTCGTCGGCCACCTTCATACGTGACCTGTGAGATTGTGGACCCACTTGAAGCTGCTTCCGGGTGCATGTCCAGAGAGCCAGAGGCTAGCTGCTCTCCATGAATCAGTCACCTCTGATGGGTCACCCATCATGGCCAGCTTGCTAGGCGTGGTGCAGGCTACGCTTCTAATCCCTGTTACCTAATAAGTAAAGAAGCGTCTGTCTTATGTCTGTGTTACTTGCCGGACCTTTCCATTATTTAACCAAGTCAATAAAGAAACCAGTGTTTCCCAATTAAGGCTTTTGCTTTTTTCTGGTACCTTTTCAGCTTCTAAATTCGTTTATTTCTGCAACACGGCTCCTGTGCTCTCAGACCCTGGCTGGGATGCACCACCCAGCAGGCTGACTCATGGCTGCTGCCCTCATTTCCACTCTGGTTTCTATGGAAATAGACATCCGATGGCTCAAAACAAGGTGAGGGCTTGTAGACACCTCATGATTCCTAGGCATTTATAAACCCTATTTGTCCAACATCGGTTGCCTTGGAAACAGGTACAGAAAAGGTTTTCTCTCTTATCTGATTTTTTAAAAATTTTACCAAAGCAATGTATGAGTTTTTCCTGTTACCACAGAATTTTGGAATAATAGTACATGTTATGTAGTGAAGCATATTTCTAGTTTTGCATTATTTGATAAATAAATGTATTCTGCATTATTTCATTTTACAATCTTTAATATATTTCTATCCATTTGATGAAATCACTATCACTTGGTATTCAAAGATGAAACATTTAGTGTCTGGGTCTAGAGATATGACTGGAGAAAAAATGTGTATGGCCTGCTATTCCTTCCAACTTCAGAATTCGAAGCATCTAGTGCATGGATGTCTTGCTGAACCTTAGCAAGTGGGAAAAGCCAGCTAATTATTTCAGTCTTATGCTATCCTGACCAAGGTTCTTGGTTTGCATCACTGCTTGGTTTTAAGAGCCCAGAGTCTGTTTACTCAAACTGAGCCATTTTATATCTAAATTCTGTGTGCCATCCATGTTATATAAAATATGGAGCATGTCTGTTATAGAAAACATAGAAATAGAAGCAATTTTCTATTAATAGTGAGCAAATGAGCAATGCACCATACTCGGTTTAGCGGAATGACTAGGATACATAACTGATAGTCATTCATTAAGCATTTGCTAGGCATGGTGTATTAAAGTTAAGCTATGGGCCAGGTGCAATGGCTTACGCCTGTAATCCCAGCACTTTGGGAGACCGAGGTGGGCAGATCACCTGAGGTTGGGAGTTCGCGACCAGCCTGACCAACATGGAGAAACCCCATCTCTACTAAAAATACAAAAATTAGCGAGGTGTGGTGGTGCATGCTTGTAATCCCAGCTACTTTGGAGGCTGAGGCAGGAGAATCGCTTGAACCTGGGGGTAGGGGAACGGAGGTTGCAGTGAGCCTAGATCGCGCCATTGCACTCCAGGCTGGGCAACAAGAGTGAAACTCCATCTCAAAAGAAAACAAAAAGTGAAGCTGTGATCTGCTGCTAGGGGCAGTCAAATCTTTAAGGGGAAAAGCAGAGTAAGTTCACTTAAAATAGAATGACAGAAAAGCAGGCCAGGCACAGTGGCTCCTTCTTATAATCCCAGCACTTTGCAAGGCTGAGGTGGAAGGATCACTTGAGTCCTATAGTTTGAGACCAGCCTGGGCAACATAGTGAGACCTCATCTCTACAGAAAATTTAAAAATTAGCTGAGTGTGCTGGTGCATAACTGTAGTCCCAGCTACTCGGGAGGCTGAGATGGGAAGATCGCTTGAGCCCAGGAGGTTGAGGCTGCAGAGAGCTGAAATTGTGCCACCGCGCCCCAGCCTGGGTGACAGAGCGAGACTGTGTCTCAAAAAAATAAAAATAGAAATAGAAAAAGACAGAAGCATAGTGAAAGTCAATGTTGCGTGTGGGGAGGGACACTGCAGAGAATTTGCTATGCAGCTCACTTTGCAGCCGGCTGTGTGCTACTTTCTGGCATTTATTTTCATATCTCTTTCCTGGTGGATTCATTTTTTTTTCTCTTGCTGCTATTCACACTGCCTTTTATTCTGTGTTAGTGAATTGTAAGTGCTGCTGAGACAGGGCCATATCAGTGTGGTTCTCCAGAGGCTCCCCACTGGCACAGCACTTGGCACATACCAGTGGTGGGGTAAGTATTTGCTGACTGAGCACGTGGCCCATATAGAACATTGTGCAGGGGTTCTGCCGGGCGAAGTGGCTCACGCCTATAATCCCAGCGCTTTGGGAGGATAAGGCAGGCGGATCACTTGAGGTCAAGAGTCTGAGACCAGTCTGGCCAACAAGGTGGAACCCTATCTCTACTAAAAATACTAAAATTAGCCAGGTGTGGTGGCGGGCGCCTGTAATCCCAGCTACTCGGGAGGCTGAGGCATGAGAATTGCTTGAATCCGGGAGGTGGAGGTTGCAGTGAGCGGAGATCGTGCCACTACGCTCTAACCTGGGCGACAAAGTAAGACTCTGTCTCAAAAAAAAAAAAAGAACATCGTTCACGGGTTCTGATGGTTGCTTTCTGCAGAGAATCCTTTCAGAGGAATGTAAGAAGGCAGATTCACCCAATCCCAGCCTGGAGAATTTTCACAAAGTGCATATACTTATGTAATTCAGACACCACCAACCCCTCAAGTTCTTGCTCTCTTCTTGAAATTTGTATAAATGGAGTTATTCAGTATGATATACTCATGTGTCTGGCTCATTTGATCAATGTTATGGGGTGAGCAAACGCTCACCCCCAAAAAACTACCCCAAATCTTAGCAGCTTAAAAAACAAAAATATTCACTTTGGGAGGCCGAGACGGGTGGATCACGAGGTCAGGAGATCGAGACCATCCTGGCTAACATGGTGAAACCCCGTCTCTACTAAGAAATAACAAAAAAAAAACTAGCCGGGCGAGGTGGCGGGCGCCTGTAGTCCCAGCTACTCGGGAGGCTGAGGCAGGAGAATGGCGTGAACCCGGGAGGCGGAGCTTGCAGTGAGCTGAGATCCAGCCACTGCACTCCAGCCTGGGCGACAGAGCGAGACTCCGTCTCAAAAAAAAACAAAAACAAAAACAAAAAACAAAAATATTTTCCTCCCAATTCTGTGGGTTGGCTGGGCAGGTCCTCTGCCGGTTTCACCTGGACTTACTCATGTGGCTGCATTTGGCTGGATGTCAGCTGGGCCAGCAGGTGCAAGGTAGTGTGGCAGTTGGTGCAGGCTGGCAGTGCAGTGCCTCAGTTCTCCACCACGTGACTTCACTCCTCCAGTGAGTTGGAACTGGGCATCTCTGAGTTCCAAGAGGTTGAAGTTGGAAGTTTCCAGTCCTCTTGAGGCTGAGACTACAGAATTCTCAGGGCCTCAGTTCTGCTACATCCTACTGTCAAAGTCACAAGGCCAGCCCAGACCCAAGGGGTTAGAAAAATAGACCCTTCCCTGCATGAGAAGAGTGGCAAAGCCACATAGCAAAAGGATGTGCTTGCCGGGATGGCAGGAGTTTGTGGCTGTTAAACAGTCTGCTACAGGGAGACTCTTCTCAGGACAAACCATTTGAAGATAGTCTGTGTGCAAAACAGCCTTTTAGAGTTTCACACACCCTTTTTTTTTGTTTTTTGTTTTTTTCAAAATCTAAGATTTTTTTTTCCAATTGAAGTTAGAGTTTTGGTGATCAAAACTGACATTTATATTGGACCTTACTAGGTGGGAAAAGCCAACTGGCTATTTCAGTCTTATAGTACCCTGGCCTTACCACGCTCTAGCGTGAGTTCTTAATTTCAGAAACGTTATCATCATTTTTCTGACAACAAAAAAGTCATATTGTAAGGACTCAATGAACTCATCTGTATATTGTCCTGAGCAGCGTGTATAGTACGCATTCAGTTCAGAGTTGCTTTTCTGTTTCCTCCTAGTTCACCCAAGTGGATCAAGCTCTGGGAATCTTGTAAAAACTGACTTGGCTAAAATTCATCTATTTAATAAATATGTATCAAGCACCTGTTATATGTCCAGGTCTATTCTATATCCTTAGTGATTTTTCTGTTTACTCATTCTACCAGTTACTAAGAGAGGAGTATAGAAATCTCCAACTAAATTGTGAATTTGCCTATTTTTCCTTTCAATTCTATCAGTTTTGAGTTCATCTATTGTGGAATTTGTTTGCTTTAAGCATATATGTTTGTAATTCTATCATCCAACAGTGTTGACCCTTTATCACCATGAAATGTCCTTTGTCTCTAATAATGTCTCTAGAATATTTGGTCTGCCCGATATTAATATAGCCACTTCAGCTCTCTCATGCTTACTGTTTGCATGGCATGTTTTATTCTTTTACTTTCAACCTATTCGTGTCTTTTAATATAAAGTACTTCTCTTGTAGACAGGATATAGCTGGCTTTTGCTTTTTTAATCCAGTCTGACAATCTGCCTTTGACTGGAGTATTTATTTAGTGTGTTCACGTTTTTGACAGTTTTATTGAGGGTATAATTTATATACCATAAAATTCATCTGTTTAAAGTAAATGTATAATTCAATAAATTTTAGTAAATTTATAGAGTTGTGCTACCATCCCCACAATTCAATTTTAAAACATTTTCATCACCCCAAAAAGTTCCCTTGTACACATTTGTAGTCACCCCTTGCCTGGGTTCCCCACCCCCCCAAACCCCAGGTAGCCACTAATCTGCTCCTGTCTCTAGATATTTGCCTTTTCTGGACATTTTATATCTAGTGTTTTCATTTTCTTTTTTTGTTTGTTTGAGACAGGTTGTCACTCTTGTCACCCAGGCTGGAGTGCAGTGGTGCAATCACAGCTCACTGCAACTTCCACCTCCTTTGCTCAAGGGATCCTACCACCTCAGCCTCCTTGAGTAGCTGGAACTACAGGTGTGTGCCACCACTTCTAGCTAATTTTTTTTTTTTTTGGTAGCACAGGGTCCCACTATGTTGCCCAGGGTGGTCTTAAACTTCTGGGCTCAAGGTAATCTTCCTGCCTTGGCCTCCCAAAGTGCTGGGATTACAGGCATGAGCCACCACACCGGCCACTTTTTCTTTTTCTTTTTTTTTTTGAGACGGAGTTTGGCTCTTATTGCCCAGGCTGGAGTGTGATGGCGCAGTCTCGGCTCACTACAACCTCTGCCTTGCGGGTTCAAGCGATTCTCCTGCCTCACCCTCCCAAGTAGCTGAGATTACAGGCATGTGCCACCACACCCAGCTAATTTTGTATTTTTAGTAGAGATGGAGTTTCACTGTGTTGGTCAGGCTGGTCTCAAACTCCTGACCTCAGCTGATCCGCCCGCCTCGGCCTCCCAAAGTGCTGGGATTACAGGCGTGAGCTGCTGCGCTGGGTCATTTTTCCTAATAGTGTCTTTTGATTTGTAAAAGTTTTTTATTTTGATGAAGTGTAGTTTATCTTTTTTATTTTTTCATTTATGGTCTATGCTTTTGTTGTTGTATCTAAGAACTTTTTGCTCAACCCAGACTTTCTCAGCCTTGGTACTACTGACATTTTGGGCCAGGTAACTCTTTGTTGGGGGCGCTGTGCAATGCATTATTGTGTGTTTAGTAGCATCCATGGCCTCTGCCCATTAGATGCTAGTATTCATCCACCCTCCTTCCCGGCTGTCACAACCAAAAATGTTTCTAGACATTGCTAAATGTCCCCTAGGAGACAAAATTACTCCTAGTTGGAAACCGTTGGCCTAAGCCAACATTGCAAAGATTTTCTCTTATGTGTCCCTCTAAGGGCTTTATTGTTTTAACTCCTATGTTTAGGTACAGGACCACTGTTAGTTAATGTTTGTGTGCGACGTGAGATAAAGATCTAAATTCATCCTTCTGCATATGAATATCCAGTTGCTCCAGTACCATTTGTTGAAAAGACTGTTATTTGACCCATTGTATTGCTTTGTCAAATTGTACCTTTGTAAAAAATAAATTGGCCGGGCGCGGTGGCCATAATCCCAGCACTTTGGGAGGCCGAGGCAGGCGGATCATGAGGTCAGGAGTTCAAGACCAGCCTAACCAATATGGTGAAACCCCGTCTCTATTAAACATACAAAAATTAGCCAGGTATAGTGGTGCATGCCCGTAGTCCCAGTTACTTAGGAGACTGAGGCAGGAGAATCTCTTGAACCTGGGAGGCGGAAGTTGCAGTGAGCCAAGATCGTACCACTGCACTCCAGCCTGGGTGACAGAGCGAGACTATCTCAAAAAAAAAAAAAAAACCAGGCACAGTGGCTCACACCTGTAATCCCA